>NC_057799.1:539837564-540137564 GCF_018294505.1 Triticum aestivum
CCCTTCGCAGAGGGAAGTTGAGGTTGTCATGCGCTTTCATGGTTGGATGCACGAAATCTTAATGCAAAAGAACGTCACTTTATATTGCCACTTGTGATATGGACCTTTATTATGCAGTCCGTCGCTTTTATTTCTTCCACATCACAAGATCGTATAAAGCTTATTTTCTACCACACTAATAAGTCATACATATTTAGAGAACAATTTTTATTGTTTGCACTGATGACAACTTACTTGAAGGATCTTACTCAATCCATAGGTAGATATGGTGGACTCTCATGGCAAAACTGGGTTTAAGGGTATTGGAAGCACAAGTAGTATCTCTACTTGGTGCAAGGAATTGGCTAGCATGAGGGAGAAAGGCAAGCTCAACATGTTGGATGATCCATGACAATATACTTTATTTTAGATATAAGAAAACATAACCCATTACATTGTCTTCCTTGTCCAACATCAACTCTTTAGCATGTCATATTTTAATGAGTGCTCACAATCATAAAAGATGTCCAAGATAGTATATTTATATGTGAAACCTCTCTTTCTTTATTACTTCCTATTAATTGCAACGATGACCAAAGCTATGTTTGTCAACTCTCAACAACTTTTAATCATCATACTCTTTCTATGTGAAGTCATTACTCTCCATACGATCAATATGATCTCTTTATTTCTTTTTATTCTTTCTTTTCTTTTTTATTCCCCCAAGATCATAGAAAAATAATCAAGCCCTTGACTCAACACTAATCTTTATTATATATCTCACGGACTCGATTACATAGAGGAATCATAACGCAAAACTCAAAACTAAATCATACTAAAAACTTTATTCTACTAGATCAAGATATTACTAAAAGGATCGAACTAAGAAAAACGGTAAAGATAGGAGTGTGATGGTGATACGATACCGGGGCACCTCCCCCAAGCTTGGCAGTTTCCAAGGGGAGTGCCCATACCCATGTGAGATATCTCTTTCTTCGGAGGTGATGGTGTGATATTCTTGGCGATGATACTCCTCAAGATACGATTCTCTTCCTCGAGCTTATTGAGTTGTTGCTTGAGATCCATTATCTCCTTACGGAGCTTACCCATGACGGTTAAAGCTCCTTGCACCCATGGATGTTGCATAGCTGCGGGGGAACAAGTAACACCCTTTTTCATATTCTCGTAAGAAAGAAATCTAACATTGGAAGGGACAACCGAGTTTGGAATAGTCGAGCTCTGTAGTTCCCCCATCGTGAATCCAGCTCGGAAGCGAGAAGTGACTTCTTGATCCTCCTCCATGGCATATATCCTCTTCAAATCAGCCTCCATCTCTTCCTCCGTTGCTGGCCCAAAGTGGCCAGCATCGCTGTTTGTCCTTGATCTCGATGCCTGATGAGACACCCGACTTTCCCCGACTGACTCTTGAGAAGACATCTTGCTCTAATCTGCAACAGCAACAGCTCGAAACACAAACAGAGGATAATTGCGTGATACAGGGGTCAAAACCTTCGGGAGATTAGATAATGAATTTTTACATTTTTACCGACCAAAAGAAGTATCGTGCAAGAAAACGGAGTCTGGAGAGCGCACGAGGTGCCCACGAGGCAGGGGGCGCGCCTAGGGGGTAGGGCGCGCCCTCCACCCTCGTGGAGCCCTCGTGTCCTTCCCGGACTGCTTCTTATTTTTCTAATTTTCTAAATATTCCAAAACAGAGAAAAATTGACATTATAACTGTTTTAGAGTCGGTTTACTTACCGTACCACATACCTATTCCTTTTCGGAGTCTGAAATGTTCTGGAAAGTGTCCCTTATGTATTCGTCCGGGGTTACGGTTTCAATAACATTGGTTTCAACATTTATAGGATTACCTGAGATATAATGTTTGATTTTTTGACCGTTCACCACCTTCGGATTTGTGCCTTCGAAGTTGTTGATTTTTATGGCACCGGAACGGTAGACCTCCTCAATAACGTAAGGACCTTCCCATTTAGAGAGAAGTTTTCCTGCAAAAAATCTTAAACGAGAGTTGTATAATAATACATAATCACCTACATTAAACTCACGCTTTTGTATTCTTCTGTCATGCCATCTTTTAACTTTTTCTTTAAACAGTTTGGCATTCTCATAGGCTTGGGTTCTCCATTCATCAAGTGAGCTAATGTCAAATAACCTCTTCTCACCGGCAAGTTTGAAATCATAGTTGAGCTCTTTAATGGCCCAATATGCCTTATGTTCTAGTTCGAGAGGTAAGTGACATGCTTTTCCATAAACCATTTTATACGGAGACATGCCCATAGGATTTTTATATGCAGTTCTATAGGCCCATAATGCATCATCAAGTTTCTTGGACCAATTCTTTCTAGATCTATTAACAGTCTTTTGCAAAATTAATTTGATTTCTCTATTACTCAATTCTACTTGACCACTAGACTGAGGATGATATGGGGATGCAATTCTATGATTAACATCATACTTAGCAAGCATTTTTCGGAAGGCACCATGAATAAAATGTGAACCACCATCAGTCATTAAATATCTAGGGACTTCAAACCTCAGAAAAATAACTTCTTTAAGCATCTTAATAGAGGTGTTATGATTAGCACTACTAGTTGGAATAGCTTCTACCCACTTAGTAACGTAATCAACAACAACTAAAATATGTGTATATCCATTAGAGGCAGGAAACGGTCCCATATAATTAAAGCCCCAGACATCAAATGGTTCAATAACAAGTGAATAATTCATAGGCATTTCTTGACGTCTACTAAGATTACCAATTCTTTGACATTCATCACAAGATAAGACAAACTTACGAGCATCCTTGAAGAGAGTAGGCCAATAAAAACCGGATTGCAATACCTTATGCGCAGTTCTGTCTCCAGCGTGGTGTCCTCCATAAGCTTCGGAGTGACACTTGTGTAGGATCTGTTCCTATTCATGCTCAGGTACACAACGCCTAATAACACCATCTACTCCTTCTTTATAAAGATGTGGGTCATCCTAAAAGTAATGTCTTAAATCATAGAAAAACTTTTTCTTTTGCTGGTATGTGAAACTAGGTGGTATAAATTCAGCAACAATGTAATTAGCATAATCAGCATACCATGGAGCAGTACGAGAAACATTTATGACATTTAATTGTTCATCAGGAAAGCTATCATCAATAGGTAGTGGGTCATCAAGAACATTTTTTAACCTAGACAAATTGTCTGCAACAGGGTTCTCAACTCCCTTTCTATCAATAATATGCAAATCAAATTCTTGTAGCAAGAGAACCCATCTAATAAGTCTATGTTTAGCATCTTTCTTTTCCATAAGATATTTAATAGCAGCATGATCAGTGTGAATAGTTACTTTAGAATCAACAATATAAGGTCTGAACTTATCACAAGCAAATACAACTGCTAAGAATTTTTTTCGGTAGTAGCATAATTTCGCTGCGCATTGTCTAGAGTTTTACTAGCATATTGAATAACATTTAATTTCTTATCAACTCTTTGCCCTAGAACAACACCTACAGCATAATCACTAGCATCGCACATAATTTCAAAGGGTAAATTCCAATCAGATGGTTGAATGATAGGTGCAGAAATCAATGCTTTCTTAAGTATTTCAAATGCTTCTACACAATCATCATCAAAGACAAATGGTATATCTTTTTGTAATAGATTAGTCAGAGGCTGAGAAATTTTTGAGAAGTCCTTAATGAACCTCCTATAAAAACCGACATGACCAAGTAAACTTCTTATACCTTTGATGTCCTTGGGACATGGCATATTTTCTATAGCATCGACCTTGACTTTATCAACTTCAATACCTGTTTCAAAAATTTTATGCCCCAAGACAATACCTTCATTAACCATAAAGTGGCACTTCTCCCAATTCAAGACAAGGTTAGTTTCTTCACATCTCTGCAAAACTCGATCAAGGTTGCTCAAGCAACATCAAAATAGGATCCATAGACGGAGAAATCGTCCATGAAAACCTCACAAATATTTTCACAAAAATCAGAAAATATAGCCATCATGCATCTTTGAAAGGTAGCAGGTGCATTACATAAACCAAAAGGCATACGTCTATAAGCAAAAGTACCGAAAGGGCAAGTAAACGTGGTCTTAGCTTGATCATCAGCTGACACAGGTATTTGAGAGAAACCAGAATAACTATCTAGAAAGCAAAAATGTGTATTTTTGGATAATCTTTCTAGCATTTGATCAATGAATGGCAAGGGGTAATGATCTTTTTTGGTAGCTTTATTTAATTTGCGGAAATCAATTACCATCCTATAACCTGTAATAATTCTTTGAGGAATCAATTCATCTTTATCATTAGGAACAACAGTAATACCTCCCTTCTTAGGAACACAATGGACAGGACTTACCCACTGACTATCAGCAACGGGATAAATTATACCTGCCTCAAGGAGCTTTAGTATTTCCTTTCTTACCACTTCTTTCATCTTAGGATTCAGCCGTCGTTGGTGATCAATAACTGGTTTGGCATCTTTCTCCAAATTTATTTTGTGTTGGCATAGAGTGGGACTAATGCCCTTAAGATCATCAAGAGTATATCCAATAGCAGCACGGTGCTTCTTCAGAGTTTTCAATAATTTTTCTTCCTCCTTCTCTGAAAGGTTAGCACTAATAATAACATGATATATTTTCTTTTCATCAAGATAAGCATATTTAAGAGTATCAGGCAATGGTTTAAGATCAAACACGGGATCACCCTTGGGTGGAGGAGGATCCCCTATGATTTCAACAGGCAAGTTGTGTTTCAGAATAGGTCCCTGTTTAAAGAACACTTCATCTATTTCCCTTCTTTCATTCATAAACATATCATTTTCATGGTCTAGCAAATATTGTTCTAAAGGATCACTAGGAGGTACGACAATAGAAGCAAGACCAATAATTTCATCCTTACTAGGTAATTCCTCTTCACGATGTTGTCTACGAAATTTAGAAAAGTTGAACTCATGAGACATATCATCCAAACCAACAGTAACAACATCCTTTTTGCAGTCTATCTTAGCATTAACAGTGTTCAAGAAGGGTCTACCAAATATAATGGGACAAAAGCTATCTTGTGGGGAACCAAGAACAAGAAAATCAGTAGGATATTTAGTTTTCCCACACAAGACTTCAACATCTCTAACAATTCCAATTGGTGAAATAGTATCTCTATTGGCAAGCTTAATTGTGACATCAATTTCTTCTAACTCAGTAGGTGCAATATCATGCATAATTTCTTTGTATAAGTCAATAGGTATTGCACTAGCACTAGCACCCATATCACACAAGCCATGATAACAATGACCTCCTATTTTAACATAAATAACAGGCATGCCTACCACAGGTCTATGTTTATCTTTAGCACAAGGTTTAGCAATTCTAGCAGTCTCATCACAGAAATAAATAACATGCCCATCAATATTATCAGCCAAGAGATCTTTGACAATAGCAATATTAGGTTCAACTTTAACTTGCTTAGGAGGTGTATAAGTTCTACTATTGCTCTTACGAACCACAGTTGAAGCTTTAGCATGATCCTTTATTCTAACAAGGAAAGGTGGTTTCTCAACATAAGCAGTAGGAACAATAGGATCATTACAAGTGATAGTCTTTTCTTCAACTTTAATAGGTGAACTACTTTTACTTCTATGGGAGGATGATATTTAAACCACTTCTCCTTGGGGAGATCAATGTGAGCAGCAAAAGATTCACAAAAAGAAGCTAATATCTCAGAGTCTAGTCCATATTTAGTGCTAAATTTACGGAAAACATCGGTATCCATAAAAGATTTAACACAATCAAACTTAGGTGTTATACCTGACTCCTTACCTTCGTCGAGGTCCCAATCTTCAGAGTTGCGTTTAATTCTTTCTAATAAATCCCATTTGAATTCAATAGTCTTCATCATAAAAGAACTAGAACAAGAAGTATCGAGCATGGTGCGATTGTTGTCAGAAAGCCGAGCATAAAAATTTTGAATAATCATTTTTCTCGAGAGCTCATGATTGGGGCATGAATATAACATTGACTTAAGCCTCCCCCAAGCTTGAGCGATGCTTTCTCCTTTGCGAGGCCAAATATATATATATATATATATATATATATATATATATATATATATATATATATAATTACGATCACGATGAACAAGATGCATAGGATAAAACTTCTGATGAAATTCCAATTTCAATCGCTTGTAGTTCCATGATCCCATATCATCACATATCCTATACCATGTCAATGCATCTCCCTTCAAAGATAAAGGGAAGACCTTCTTCTTGATAACATCATCGGGCATACCTGCAAGCTTAAATAATGCACAAACTTCATCCACATATATTAAGTGCTCATCAGGATGTAATGTTCCGTCTCTCGCAAAAGGATTAGCTAGCAGTTTTTCTATCATACCCGAAGGAATTTCAAAGTAGACATTTTCATTTTCAGTAGGTTCAGTAGGTTGAGGAGCAACTCTTTGCTCTACTGGTCGGGGTGAAGATATCCCGAACAAGCCCCTCAAAGGATTACTTCCCATAGTAACAAGTGACAGTAAATTTCAGCACACTATATAAATTTTTCCCTACCAAAGGCGCTTCACTCCCCGGCAACGGCGCCAGAAAAGAGTCTCGATGACCCACAAGTATAGGGGATCTATAATAGTCCTTTCGATAAGTAAGAGTGTCGAACCCAACGAGGAGCAGAAGGAAATGATAAGAGGTTTTCAGCAAGGTATTCTCTGCAAGCACTGAAATTATAGGTAACAGGTAGTTTTGTGATAAGATAATTTATAACGAGCAACAAGTAACAAAAGTAAATAAAGTGCAGCAAGGTGGCCCAATCCTTTTTGTAGCAAAGGACAAGCCTGGACAAACTCTTATATGGAGAAAAGCGCTCCCGAGGACACATGGGAATTATCGTCAAGCTAGTTTTCATCACGTTCATATGATTTGCGTTCGGTACTTTGATAATTTGATATGTGGGTGGACCGGTGCTTGGGTGCTGCCCTTACTTGGACAAGTATCCCACTTATGATTAACTCCTATTGCAAGCATCCGCAACTACAAAAGAAGTATTAAGGTAAACCTAACCATAGCATGAAACATATGGATCCAAATCAGCCCCTTACGAAGCAACGCATAAACTAGGGTTTAAGCTTCTGTCACTCTAGCAACCCATCATCTACTTATTACTTCCCAATGCCTTCCTCTAGGCCCAAATAATGGTGAAGTGTCATGTAGTCAACGTTCACATGACACCACTAGAGGAGAGACAACATACATCTCATCAAAATATCGAACGAATACCAAATTCACATGACTACTAATAGCAAGACTTCTCCCATGTCCTCAGGAACAAACATAACTACTCACAAAGCATATTCATGTTCATAATCAGAGGGGTATTAATATGCATATAGGATCTGAACATATGATCTTCCACCAAATAAACCAACTAGCATCAACCACAAGGAGTAATCAACACTACTAGCAACCTACAGGTACCAATCCCAGACTTAGAGACAAGAATTGGATACAAGAGAGGAACTAGGGTTTGAGAGGAGATGGTGCTGGTGAAGATGTTGATGGAGATTGGCCCCCTCCCGATGAGAGGAGCGTTGGTGATAACGATGGCGATGATTTCCCCCTCCCGGAGGGAAGTGTCCCCGGCAAAACAGCTCCGCCGGAGCCCTAGATTGGTTCCGCCAAGGTTCCGCCTCGTGGCGGCGGAGTCTCGTCCCGAAAGCTTGCTTATGATTTTTTCTCGGACGAAAGACTTCATATAGCAGAAGATGGGTACCGGAGGGCCAACAGGGGGCCCACGAGGCAGGGGGCGTGCCCAGGGGGGTAGGGCGCGCCCCCACCCTCGTGCCCAGGGTGTGGGTCCCCTCTGGTATTTTCTTCGCTCAGTATTTTTTACTATTTCCAAAAATAACTTCCGTGGAGTTTCAGGACTTTTGGAGTTGTGCAGAATAGGTCTCTAATATTTGCTCCTTTTCCAGCCCAGAATTCCAGCTGCCGGCATTCTCCCTCTTCATGTAAACCTTGTAAAATAAGAGAGAATAGACATAAGTATTGTGACATAATGTGTAATAACAGCCCATGATGTAGTAAATATCAATATAAAAGCATGATGCAAAATGGACGTATCAGGGAGCAGGTACATTTACCTCATCAAGTTCTACTTTCCTCCCACTCACTTCTTTCGAGCGAAACTTCTTCTCTAGGAAGGATCCATTCTTAGCAACGAGTGTCTTGCCTTTGGATCTGTGATAGAAGGTGTACCCAACAGCCTCCTTTGGGTATCCTATGAAGACACATTTCTCCGATTTGGGTTCGAACTTATCAGGTTGAAACCTTTTCACATAAGCATCGCAACCCCAAACTTTAAGAAACGACAGCTTAGGTTTCTTGTTAAACCATAGTTCATACGGTGTCGTCTCAACGGATTTAGATGGTGCCCTTTTTAACGTGAATGCAATTGTCTGTAATGCATAACCCCAAAACGATAGTGGTAAATTGGTAAGAGACATCATAGATTGTACTATATCCAATAAAGTATGGTTGTGACGTTCGGACACACCATTAAGCTGTGGTGTTCCAGGTGGCATGAAATTGTGAAACTATTCCACATTGTTTTAATTGAAGACCAAACTCGTAACTCAAATATTCGTCTCCGCGATCAGATTGTAGAAACTTTATTTTCTTACGATGATTTTCCACTTCACTCTGAAATTCTTTGAACTTTACAAATGTTTCAGACTTATGTTTCCTCAAGTAGATATACCAATATCTGCTCAAATCATCTGTGAAGGTCAGAAAATAACGATACCCGCCACGAGTCTCAACACTCATCGGACCGCATACATCAGTATGCACTACTGGAATCAGCTTCTTTGCCGTCTGCCATGGCAGACGGCAAAGGCATAGATCACGGACGACAAACTTCTTTGCTGTCCGCCAGCAGACGGCAAAGTGTCCACCTGAACACGTGCCAGCAAAGGCCTTCTTTGCCGTCCGCTTCATAGAAACGGACGACAAAGGATTGTGCCGTCCGCCATCCGAGGCCAGCAGACGGCAAAGACAACATACGGCAGTGGGATGGGGTCAGAGCCATTAGGGGATTAACGACGCTCTTTGCCGTCCGCCAGCGGACGACAAAGAGTCAAAGCTCTTTGCCGTCCGCTGACGGACGACAAAGAGCTCAGGTAGGCCAGCACTGGGAAGCTGCCACGTGGCCATCTATGCCGTCTGCTAGCAGACGGCAAAGATTCAAAGGTCTTTGACGTCCGCCAGCAAATGGCAAACTGACCAAATAGGCAGCCAGTGTTCCCAGTTTCTAAAGGTAGCTGCCACGTGTCCTCTTTGCCGTCTGCTAGCGGACGACAATTGCCGTCCGCTAGTAGACGGCAAAGAGGCTATATATCCCCTGTTTTTATTTATATCCATTTAATTTCACTGGAATTCACACACAGATATACATATTTTTTTTCATAGGCACAACATAAGAAACACATAGCTCCCTCCATAGCTCCATCCATGACAACATACATACATACATACATACATAAGAAACACAGTTTCATCCATACATCTTACACTAATATCACAATGTTCATCCAACACATTGTTCCATGCATCCATATAACAAGTGCCACATTCTTCTTCTTCTTCTTCTTCTTCTTCTTCTTTTCTTCCTCTTCCTTGATTTTCTTCATCTTATTATGTCATTTGTGGACTAAATAGGCTAAATTATGTCATAAATGGACTAAATAGGCTAAATAAGAAGAAAAATGCCATTTTTGAGCTAACATAGCAAATTATGCCATTTTTGACCTAACTAAGCTTATTGTGTCATTTTAGAGGACAACAAGCTAAGTATATGACATTTGTGAGGTTAGCAAGGTTTTGATGCCATTTACGAATAAAAACAAGTAAGAGGAAGAAAAGAAATAAAAAGAAGACTTGTTCTTCTTCTTCTTCTTGTTCTTTTCTTCTTCTTCTTCTTCTTCTTCTTCTTCTTCTTCTTCTTCTTCTTCTTTTCTTCCTATTCCTTCTTTCCTTCCTCTTCCTTGATTTTCTTCATCTTATTATGTCATTTGTGGACTAAATAGGCTAAATTATGTCAAAAATGGACTAAACAGGTTAAATAAGAAGAAAAATACCGTTATCACGGAGGTGTAGGAATGTTCGGGGCTGCGCCAGTGGCAGATGGAGGTGAAGGACCGGTCGGGGTTCCGACATTGGCGGACGCGGAAGGATTGGTCGATGCTTGTCGGGAGCCATGCTGAACCAAAGATTATTTCCAATAATGTCTCATTAGCATGATGCAAACTGAAATGTGAATAGTAGTAACTAAGGACCATTCAAATCAAACTCACCGTGGTCGCCGGAGCAATCTGGGGCATCGGCGGAGGGGCCTGACCGTTTTTCTCGCACATGGTCTGCACATTTGGTTCTCACGAGTCACTCATATTAGTTAGTAATGCGAACATTACGTGCATGATTGGGCTAATATGCACGAGAAACGTACCACGATGAGCTCGTATAGGGCCCGGTTAGACGCGTCGTTCCGGTTCCTCTCCTCCTCCAACAGCTTAGCCGTCCTCTCCTCCATCTCCCTCTCCCTCTCCACCGCCTCCCTCTTTGCTTCCTCCAAAGCGCCTGGGTCTTCAGTCTCTCTTTCTCAACCAATGCCTGGAACACAGCACTCCTCATTAGCATTGCAATCATCGACGGACGCACACACAATGTAGTGGAGGAAAGGTGAGAGAGTTCGTATAACTAACCGCCATGGCGAGCTCCGAGGGCCGTGCACAAGGCGTTATCCCAGGATCAGAGATACTCAGGCACTTCTTGATCTGTGGGAGAGTCTTAGGACAACGTATCAGTCCATCACCAATGGCTTGAGAGCCATGGGACCTCCCGCCACCAGATACCATCACCAGCTCTGTATCAAAAGGATCCTCGCTCTGGTTAAAGTCCTCCCCTTTCCTCGCCTTCCCTCGTCTCTATACTTCACAAGCTTGTGGTGGGAGGAGATGTTGGTGAAGCTCTCTGGATGATCTAGGTCAGACTCCGTGAATGGCTTGGCCTTCTTGTACGGGGCCATATGGGCCATGCCATAGAGGTCGAACAGACTTGGCACAGGCTTCTTGTGGTGGTGCGCCTGAGAGAGAGGAACAAAATATTAGTTAAGGGCTCAAGCTAGCATGAAGAATGATATTGCTATGTAAATAGGTCATTTTGGAGCTAAGAAAGGTTATTATGTCATTTTCGAGGAAAATAAGCTAAGTTTAGGTCATTTTTGAGGTAACCAAGATTATTATGCCATTTTTGACCAAAGTATGCTAATTATGTCATTATTGAGCTATCCAAGGTAGTTATGCCATTTTTTAGCTAACTATAACATATTTAGGCATTCTATAGAGCTATCTAAGGTTATTATGTCATTTTAGAGCTAATTATGTCATGAATGAACTAGCTAAGATTAGTTTAGGTCGTTATTGAGCTATCGAAGGTAGTTATGCCATTTTTAACTAACTAAAGCATATTAAGTCATTTTATAGAGCTATCTAAAGGTTATTATGTCATTTTAGAGCTAAATATGTCATAAATGAACTATCCAAGGTAGTTATGCCTTTTTTTTACTAACTAAGCATATTAAGTCATTTTGGAAGGGATAAATGCTAGCATGAAGAATGAAATTGCATGAATCATGTAGCAAACCACATACCCAGTTATCCCTGCGTTGACGCTCAAAAGTGGCACGATTATAAAGACTGGCTTGAAGCTGTGTCAAGATTAATTCAAACTTACTATTGAAAGTCACCATGAGATGGCTCTCTTCAAGAAGATCAATATGAATATGAAGATGGTCTAAAACGGAGCTCGGATGCAAAAGTTATGACAAGTTCAGAGATACTCATGTCGACACCAGATTAAAGAATTCCTAGAAACCCCATTAAGATTGCTTCAAATTGAGAAAGTTTCAACATGAAAGTTGTGCATCTCGTCGAAACGATCGATTTTTATATAAAGATCGTCCCAATCCGTGGTCGTATGCAAACGTTAGAGCCCGCACAGCGCGACCCTTCAGTGAGCAAAATATGACGCCCGGAACCAGACACATATGTGGGTATGTCTGATGAGCTGCGTGAATAAATAGCTGTTTTGCGCGAGCGATTTGACCCTCGAGATGACCTCTGATAAAAAAACGTTAAACATTAAAGTTGTTCATCTCGTTGAAACGGTCAAGATTTATTTTGGACTCGTTTCTATTCGGGGTCGTTTACCACCACAAAAAAGACCCGCAAGGTGCAGCCAGTTTAAACCGAACAGTTTTGGAAAGTCCGGACAAAACCAATCCGAATTTGACTAGAGTTGGACGTGAATCCAAGCCCTTTCCTTGCACGGGAAGTCCAGCCGCCTCTTATATACTTAAGGGGTGACGGCCGATTGAACAACACACAATCGATCAAATCATCTACCACTTTTTATCTTTTATCTTTTCTCCTTAACCCTAGTTCTTCTTCTTCCTCGTCCTTCGTCTGGTCTTCTTGTTGCGGGGCAGCGAACCTCGAGGCCCTAATGGCGATCAGGTCGACCTAGGGCAGCCCATAGCCGCCGCGCGCCCTGACGGGGTCCCTCCCGGGTGTGTGGGGTTTCGGGTCTTCAAAAGCACGCGCCGGATTGCCTGCGTACCGCGCTTCCGGCCGGGTCTCATTCGACGTGAGCTGCGGTGCATCACCCCCGGCGTTGAGGGTACACGGTGACGTGTTCGTGTGCGAACACACTTTTTGGCGACTCCGCTGGGGATGAAGCTTTGAACGGTCTCCAGCCCGTTCTTGCTAGGAAGAGATCGTCATCAAGTTGCTGCAATCTACAAAGGTAATATGAATACCCAATTCCCCTTTGTAGATGCAAATAATCCATATGTTGTTGTTGGATCACCTAATGAGCATAATGTATCGGCTAGCCCTAGTTTTATGAATCATGCATCTAATTATGCGCAAGGGCCGATGCAAAACAATCTCCATGCTTTAAGTTCTTATGATTTTAGCAACGTACAACATATGTATCCAAACTCTCATGCATCGGCAACCCCACAAATCCATATGCCGATGAACAACATGATGGGTTTGGTTAATCAATTTTAAACACCTCATGTTAAAATTTCCAATAGCATGCAAGAAAGTGTTTCACCTTTTTATTCATCGGCAACTAATTTACAATATGTGAATCCAACCTTGCCGATGGATGGGAGAATTGGCCATGCTACTACTAGCTATTCGGCCAGTTACTCTCAACCATCATATGCTACACCTCATGTTAGTAATTTTTCAGCACCGTATGCAACTGTAGATGTTCATAATTCGGCCCCGCATCTTCATGGTCATAGCCGAATAAGTGAAAATTTTACAGGAACACATGTGCCGTCATCAAATACTTTAGCATATAATGCATACTCTACGCAATTTGAGAATTTCCGCAACACTCGCGAATCATTGCCGAAAGAATCTGAAAGTATTGCGGAGCAATCTCTTCCAAAAGCGGTTGTGGCTGCATTAAAAAAGAGCTTGGCACAAAACAAGAGGATTAGTGCTCTTTGCCTTAAACAATATGAAAAGGGTTTGTTTCTTGATTATGCTGCAATAAAGGCTAGAGTTTTGCAAGAAGATGAAACTTCATCAATCGATAGAATTGGCGAGAGAGCATATCATTATACAGGAGTGCATACACCTCCACCTAGTACCGCAGCATAGTATACACCCCCTACACAGTTGCAAAATTTTGGCAACACTAACAGTTCATTACCGAAAGATCCTAAAAGCATTGGGGGGCAAACTACACTAGAGCGGGCTGAAATTGAGAGGGGAGTTAAAGCATTGCGCGATAGGGTGCAAGCACTTCGCCAAGAGAGAATTGATAGGGAATTAGCTCAAAGAAAAGAAGCCTTGCCAATTGATATAACCGGTGAAAAGAATGATGATTCGGAAACTAAGAGTGCTTCGGTTGAAAAAGCCGAATCAAGTTATCTATATTCCGAATCCATCAATTCCAAAGAGGCAAACATTGTTGAGAAAGGGCATGGAAAGTATAGCAAGACAGCCATACTTGATTTTTCTGAAGTTAATGGAACCTACTTCCTGCCCTATGAGTTTCGTGATGAGCTTCAAGAACAAGAACAAGTAGCCGAAGAAAGTTTGGTGGACGAAGATCTTGAAACTAATGATGCACGAAATCAAGAAAAAGATGACGACAAGGCATTGGGGAGCTATCCGAAGGCGGAGCAAGATATTCTTCAAGTCACACCACCATTATGCTCTCCCAACATATTTGAAGAGGTATGTCTAGCAATTAATTTACCTGTTTTCAGATTTGGTCATGACTTAGTTGTTGATGCATATATTAGAAAAATCTTCATAAGAAATATTGAGAGACCAATGAAGAAGGGTAATTTATTTGTTAGCAATCAGATTGTCACAAAGCATATCGGTCAACATATTGCACCATTCAGAAAGACCGATAGCGAAAAATTATTGCAGCCAAGGCTTTCCCCATTGCTTTATCTAAAGCTCATATCTAATTGGGTAGCTTTGCTTATTTCTTACTTGGCTTACACTGGTCTCAATTGAGACATGTATGTTCTAACTGTTTTTGTTTCAGAAATTTAAAGCCGAGGTTAAAATCTTCTGAGCAAACCGATGCCAGTATAGTTTCTTATCCAAAGACATCGGAGATAGAGTGCAAAACACAATGCATAGCTGAATGGGGTGATGCAAAATCTGAACCATTCATTTGCTTAACTCCAAAGTCGTTCTCACAACAAGATCGGCTAGAGAATAAAAAGTTTACCTTCAATTCAAGCATGTGTGATCAAATATTTGATTTGTTGTTGAGAAATAACTATATTAGAGTTCTTGATCACCATGTTGAGCCATCTGTCCAGGGACGAATGTATTGTAAGTTGCATGATTCGTCCAAGCATAATTTTGAGGATTGCAACATGTTTCGTCAAATAGTTAAATCGGCCAGTGATAAAGGACGATTAAAATTTGTTGAGACACCAAGAGATGACCAGTCTATTCCGATTGGCCCCGATGGCAAAATGTTTTTGCATCGGCTGCTTCAAGCCGATCCATTTAAAGAGAAGGTAAAAACTGCAGGTGATGAGATCAAGCTTTCAAGTAAAGAAGGTGTTGAAGAGCATAATGAACATAATCTTGAGAGCGAGAATTCCATCGAAACTACAATGGAGACGCCAAGGACTGGGGGGCAGCAAGCAAATCCAATGATCGATGAAAGCAAACCAAAAGAAAACAAAGGCCGAAATAAGCGCAAGTTTAAGAGATCAAAAATCACCTTTGCTGAACTATTGGATAAATATCAAAAGAAGAGTGAAGAGAAGAATGCTTATCGGCCCAATCCTGGAAAGAAACCAAGATCACCCCCAAGGCGCAAATATGAGGATCAGTATTGGCCAAGTGAGAATTTTAATGCAACATATTCATATCCTTATTTTGGGCCGCCAATGCCAGTGCCGTGGATGCCTCTGTATGCTCATATAGATCCATATCCATCGTGGGATAGGTATGATACAAGGGCACATTCTCCATCTTATTTTAGACCATCTCACCAATATTATGCAGCTCTGAGAAGATCAACATTTGAACAATCACATGTTAAAGACCGTTTCAATCATAAGGAATCAGTCCAGAGCTCAAGGAAGAAGAAAGAGGTGGTCAAGCAAGTTTACCGTGTTAAAAGAGATGGTCGTAAGAGTGCAACTTTAGATTTGATCTCAAATGAAAAAGATCCAATTAAAGTGTTGACACTGGCTACTAAAGGCAATGAGACAAATCAACCAATTATTGAGAGTCAAAGTGCCAAATCTGAAGAAAAGAAGTTGAGAGTGCATAAGGCCAAAAAGGAATTGCCATTGGTCAAAACAGAGTCACAGCCGAGATGCCCACTCGGCTTAATGTATTGGCAAAAGAAGGAATTACAAAATCTTAGTGCACAAGAGATGAGACAGAAGAACATGGCATGGGTTCCCAAGAGGATCATTCATAACAAAAATGATGTGCATGCTTCTATTGCAACAAGTACAATAAAAGTGAAGAAAGAGAAGGATGGAAGCAACAAACAATTAAGACGAAGGCGTGCATCACAACATCAAAATCTTCGGTTAGCACATCATCCATTTTCTTCAACCATGCCATTGATGCCTTTACCATGGAATTCATCCCTATGTATGATCAATTACCCTCCATGGATGCAACATAATTTTCTATATCACGAGAGGGTATTGCCAAATCACTATACATTTGATTAGTTACATTTTTGTTGCTAATACAAAGGGGCCAAAATATTTTATTGCTATTTCATTTGTTTATTTCGACTATTCATGATTTGGTGGATGAATTCTACATGGACCTCATGGTAATGGCCGATACTTAACTATCGCCCTAAGAATATATCTAAGAATGGCCAGTGTGGTATTCTAACATCGTCCTTAATTTGAGTAGAGATTGAGATAACTGCTTGCATAGAAATTTGTCAAATTAGTGCCATTGAAGATATTATGCACAGACCAATTCACCAAAACTGCAAAGTGAACTTATGTTTTGATTGAGTGTGCTTTGGCTTATTAGTTTTCAGAATTTACGTACGGCCAAATCATGGTTGATTTTTATTACTGAGCATCATGTTGACATCATGGATTGTATTGGTTTTAGCTTTATCTCTCTAGTACCATGGAGATTTTATATTGACAGTTAAAATTTGTAGCAATGGCCAAGGTGTGGGTGTTGTTTATATCTCCTTATGGTGCTATTCCGTGAAGTCTCATACCACTTAAAATATTTTTGTACAATGATCAAAGCCGAATATGCATTGTTATTCGGATTGGAGCTTTGCCTTGCTATAGGTGCTATACATATTGAGGCTTCTGGTGATTCGTTATTAGTAGTGCAACAAATATCCAAGGGTTATCAATGTTTTGAAGAATCACTTATAGTTTATCTTTTGGTATGACTAGATGCAAGATTTACCTTGGGTTGCTTTAAAATTTTTCATATATCTAGACATGACAATTCGAAAGAGTTGGCACAGCAAGCATCCGGCTACTATGTTAACCATGGGGTATTGTATTTCTATCAATAGCCGATGCTAGGTCTTGTCAACATAGGTAAGGCCGAACCGAAGCCCACCGCTTCGTCCACTAATGAAACTTTTATGCAGGCAAAATAAGGATTGGAGGAAGTTCATTCTTGATTATCTGCAAAATCCTAGCTAAAGGGTGAACAATATGGTTCAGAGGATGGTTTTGATCTATGGAACCTTATCACCGGATTGTTATAGAACCTGAGAAGTTTTCACCCAACTTTGCATCAAGAGGTTCAAACAAGCAATGGCCGATATATACTTATCGTCCTAAGAACATGGTACAAGTCATTTTTCGGCACACTAGCTTTGCCGAAAAACAGGGGGGCATGTGTTGACGCTCAAAAGTGTCACGATTATAAAGAGTGGCTTCAAGATGTGTCAAGATTAATTCAAACTTACTATTGAAAGTCACCATGAGATGACTCTCTTCAAGAAGATCAATATGAATATGAAGATGGTCTAAAACGGAGCTCGGATGCAAAAGTTATGACAAGTTCAGAGATGCTCATGTCGACACCAGATTAAAGAATGGCTAGAAACCCCATTAAGATGGCTTCAAATTAAGAAAGTTTCAACATGAAAGTTGTGCGTCTCGTTGAAAAGATCGATTTTGATATAAAGATCGTCCCAATCCGAAGTCGTATGCAAAAGTTAGAGCCCGCACAACGCGACCTTCCGGTGAGCAAAATATGACGACCGAAACCAGACACATATGTGGGTATGTGTGATGAGCTGCGTGAATAATTAGCTGTTTCGTGCGAGTGATTTGACCCTCGAGATGACCTCTGATGAAAAAACGTTCAACATGAAAGTTGTTCGTCTCGTCGAAACGATCGAGATTGCTTTTGGACTCGTTTCCATCCGAGGTCGTTTACCACCACAAAAAATACCCGCAAGGTGCAGCCAGTTTAAACTGAACAGTTTTAGAAAGTTCGGACAAAACCGAATTTGACTAGGGTTTTGGACGTGAATCCAAGGCTTTTCCTTGAACGGGAGTCCAGCCGCCTCTTATATACTTAAGGGGTGATGGCCGATTGAACAACACACAATCGATCAAATCATCTACCACTTTTTATCTTTTATCTTTTCTCCTTAACCCTAGTTCTTCTTCTTCCTCGTCCTTCGTCTGTTCTTCTTGTTGCAGGGAGGCAAACCTCGAGCCCCTATGGGTGATCAGGTCGACCTAGGGCAGTCCATAGCCGCCCCGCACCCTGACGGGGTCCCTCCCGGGCGTGTGGGGTTTCGGGTCTTCAAAAGCACCCGCCGGATTGTCTGCGTACCGCGCTTCCGGCCGGGTCTCCTTCGACGTGAGCTGCGGTGCATCACCCCCGGTGTCGAGGGTACACGGTGACGTGTTCGTGTGTGAACACCCTGTACTCAAACAGGTTGGAGCTCCCTTGATGGTGTGGCACACCTTCCATTTGGTCGCGCTTATCCTTGGCCCTTTGGTGTTCGACTAGCCATTGGGGAGAGCACCACGCATCCACCAACGCCTCCCAACAGTCCATCTTATCCACACACTATCTCGGGGGCACCTATAAGTTAGTCAAGAGAAATTTCAGCGCTACGCCTACGAATCAAATTAAGAAAACTAAGTTCAAGGCCTTAAGAATAGGTAATTACCTGCATGTACTTCTCCTTACTCGGAAACTTGCTGCGACACTTCTTCTTGCCCCTCCTAATACCCTTCGAGGCGTAGTAGTCTCAAATGGCCTGCACCCGAGCCTCATGCCGTAAGTTCTGAAGTAGGCGCTTGCACTCGTTTTCGACAACCATACACGCGGCCTCCTGCTCTCCCTCTGAAACCCTGTAGAAGGTCTGCAATCAAACAAGACAACACTAATTAGTACAATCACTAGGTAGTGTTGATTTTTAATTCTGTAAAGGAGAAATTACCCAAAACCGACGGAACACAATGTCGGCCACTGTCTCGCACAAGACACCGTCGACCCTCTCCTCTGGCGGGGCCGGGGGAATCGAGTACAGCTCCCAGGTCAGTGCTAGCTGTGCAACCTGACCCTCACCGGGCAACGTGACCCACCCAGGGAAGTGCTGCCGGCAAAGTACACCAAGGACCTGGTTGGGCCTGTGGACACCACGGGGGTGTACCCAGCCCCTGCAGTATGACAAGGCCAACGCATTAGATATTAATTTGAAGGAACATGAAGGCAAAATGTTAGAAAACAGTAAATGCACTTACTTCAACCCTTTAGGCGCAATCAACCACCTCTGGTCGGGGGTCGTCGGCACGGGCGGGAGCTTTGTACAGCTACGCTTGTAGACCTTCTTGCCCTTCTCAACCAGCTCGTCGTCGCTGTACCTATCATCTGAAAAGGTGTCCTCGCTACCATCCTCCGGGCCACTAGCCTCCGGAGTCTCGTGGGAAGAAGACTGCGGGATCGGAGTCTTCTGGGACGAAGACCCCGTGACCGGAGTCTTTTGGAACGAAGACTCTGGGACCGGACTCACGTGGGGCGAAGGATCGGCGACATGTGTCTGGTGGGCCGAAGGATCGGCGACCCGTGTCTGGTGGGGTGAAGGATCGGCGACCGGAGGCTCATGGATCGGAGTCCGAGACGGGTCCACGTCAGGTGGAGCAGTCCTGTGGTCGGGTGAATCAGTTGAGGGTGGCGGCGAGGAAGGCGTAGCAACCTTCCTACCTCTCCCGCTGCCACGTCCACCTCTACCAGCCTTCTTCATCCTCCCCCGACCTCTCCCAGCCGAAGAAGAAGCGCCCGCCGCAACTGTCTGCATACTGTCTAGCAGCGCTCTCCGGAGGGGCTGGGCTGCAATAATGGAACCACCCCTCCCAGTAGCGCTCGCAGGAGGGTCGGGGCGCTCTGGACCCTTGCCCACCATCCTGTCAACACCGGCAATGACAAAAAATAAACGAAATTAGTACAACATAAAAAATTTGGATACTTGACATGAACATAATAATATGTATATAATTTAAGTGTATCATCATCATGAACATAATAAAAAAATTGAAAGCTCACATTACTAATATTACTCTGAATCGTCTATATATGCTCCGGTCGGGGTCGGGTTGTGGTTGTGGTGTCAGGGTGTCGGGGTCGATCGGGGTGTCAGGGTGTCGGGGCGGGGTCGGGGTGTGCTGTCAGGGTGTCAGGGTGTCGTGTCGGGGTCGGGGTGTCGGGTGTCAGGGTCGGGGTCAGGGTGCGTGCCGGGGTGTCGGGGTGTCATGTCGGGGTCGGGGTGTCAGGGTGTCGGGGGTCGGGGTCGGGGTCGTGGTGTCGTGCCGGGGTGTTGCGGTGTCGTGTCGGGGTCGGGGTGTCAGGGTGTCGGGGGTCGGGGGCGGGGTGTCGTGCCGGGGTGTCGGGGTGTCGTGTCGGGGTCGGGGTGTCAGGGTGTCGGGGTCGGGCTGTGGGTCGGGGTGTGGTGTCAGGGTGTCGGGGTAGGGGTGTCAGGGTGTCGGGGTCGGGGTGTTAGGGTGTCTTTTTCTTCTTCTTCTTCTTCTTCTTCTTCTTCTTCTTCTTCTTTTTTCTTAATTTTCCTTTACTTCTTCTCTTCTTCTCCTCCTCTCCTCTTTCTTCTTCTTCTTCTTCTTCTTCTTCTTCTTCTTCTTCTTCTTCTTCTTCTTCTTCTTCTTCTTCTTCTTCTTCTTCTTCTTCTTCTTCTTCTTCTCCTCCTCTCCTCTCCTCTTTCTTCTTCTTCTTCCTCTCATCCTCTTCCTCCCTCCTCCTCCTCTTCCTCTTCTTTCTTCCTCCTCCTCTTCTTCTTCTTTTCTTCTTCTTCCTCTCATCTTCTTCCTCCCTCCTCCTCCTCCTCTTCCTCTTCTTCTTTCTTCTTCTTCTTCTTCTTCTTCTTCTTCTTCTTCCTCTCATCCTCTTCCTCCCTCCTCCTCCTCCTCCTCCTCCTCTTCCTCTTCTTTCTTCATCATCTTCTTCTTCTGCTTCATCATCATCATCATCATCATCATCATCATCTCCTTCTTCTTCTTCTTCTTCTTCTTCTTCTTCTTCTTCTTCTTCTTCTTCTTCTTCTTCTTCTTCTCTTCCTCCCTCCTCCTCCTCCTTCTACTCTTCTTCTTCTTCTAAACTAAAACTAAAACTAATCTAAAATAAACTAAACTAAAAGAAACTAAAACTAAAATAAACTAAAACTAAAACTATAACTAAAAGAAACTAAAAAAACTAAACTAAAAGGGGGGGGTGGGGAGAACTCACCTGCAGGGATCGCCGGTGGAGGAGGCGCGGGGAGGCCGGTGGATGGGAGGGCGGCCGCTGGAGGAGGCGGCGGCCCGGTGGAGGGGGAGGCCGGACGGCCGCACCGGGACGGTGTGGGGACGACGACGCAGGGGAGGGGCGGAGCGGCTGGACGGCCGCGGCGCGGCTGGCTGACTTGGAAGGGGCGGCGGGGGCGCGGTGGAGGTCGGGGCGCCGCAGGGGAGGGGTGTGGGCCGGCGGGGCGGCTGGCTACGGCGGACGAAGTCGGCGGCGGCGGCGCGGATCGAGGTTGGCGACGCAGGGGAGGGGGCGGGGGCGGGGGGAGGCGACGTGGAAGGGGCGACGGGGGCGCGGTGGAGGTCGGGGCGCCACATGGGAGGGGTGCGTGGCGGCAGGGCGGCCGGCCACGGCGGACGGGGTTGGCGGCGGCGGCGCGGGTGTGGGTCGATTGGGAAGTAGACAGAGAGAGAAGAGAGAGACGACGGGGGCAGGACGGCCGTTTACGTACCAATCTCTTTGCCGCCCGCCAGCGGACGGCGAAGAGACTTTGTCGTCCGTTGGCAGACGACAAAGAGGTGGGGCCATTGGGTCCTTACGGTTTAGACCTCCAATAGACCCCACCCACGTCTTTGCCGTCGGCCAACTGACGGCAAATAAACTTTGCCGTCAGCTGGCGGACGGCAAAGAACTAGCTGATGGCGAAGGACCTCTTTGCCGTACGCTAACTCTTTGCCCTCCGGACACGCAAGATTATGGTGATGCATAGCAACCAGAGGGGAGAGTGTTGTCTACGTACCCTCGTAGACCGAAAGCGGAAGCGTTATGACAACGCGGTTGATGTAGTCGTACGTCTTCACGATCGACCAATCCTAGTACCGAACGTATGGCACCTTCGCGATCTGCACACGTTCAGCTCGGTGACGTCCCACGAACTCACGATCCAGTAGAGCTTCGTCAGCACGACGGCGTGATGACGGTGATGATGTAGCTACCGGCGCAGGGCTTTGCCTAAGCACTACGACGATATGACCGAGGTGGATTATGGTGGAGGGGGGCACCGCACATGGCTAAGAGATCAATGATCAACTTGTGTGTCTCTGGGGTGCCCCCCTCCCCCGTATATAAAGGAGTGGAGGAGGGGGAGGGCCGACCCTCTACTATGGCGCGCCCTAGGGAGTCCTCCCACCGGGAGTAGGATTCCCCCCTTTCGATGTAGTAGGAGTAGGATAAAAGGAAGAGGAAGAGAGAAGAGAAGGAAGGAGGGGGCACCGCCCCTCCCCCTAGTCCAATTCGGACTAGGCCTTGGGGGGGGGGCTTCCCTAGGCAACCCCCTCTCTCTCCCCTAAAGCCCAATAAGGCCCATATACTCCCCGGCGAATTCCCGTAACTCTCCGGTACTCCGATAAATACCCGAACCACTCAGAACCTTTCCGATGTCCGAATATAGCCTTCCAATATATCGATCTTTATGCTCGAACATTTCGAGACTCCTCGTCATGTCCCTGATCTCATCCGGGACTCCGAACAACCTTCAGTACATCAAAACACATAAACTCATAATACCAATCGTCACCGAATGTTAAGCGTGCGGACCTTACGGGTTCGAGAACTATGTAGACATGACCGAGACTCATCTCCGGTCAATAACCAACAACGGAACCTGGATGCTCATATTGGCTCCTACATATTCTACGAAGAACTTTATCGGTCAAACCGCATAACAACATACGTTGTTCCCTTTCTCATCAGTATGTTACTTGCCCGAGATTCGATCGTCGGTATCTCAATACCTAGTTCAATCTTGTTACCGGCAAGTCTCTTTACTCGTTCCGTAATGCATCATCCCGCAACTAACTCATTAGTCACATTGCTTGCATGGCTTATAGTGATGTGCATTACCGAGAGGGCCCAGAGATACCTCTCCGACAATCGGAGTGACAAATCCTAATCTCGATCTATGCCAACTCAACAAGTACCATCGGAGACACCTGTAGAGCACCTTTATAGTCACCCAGTTACGTTGTGACATTTGGTAGCACACAAAGTGTTCCTCCCGTATCCGGGAGTTGCATAATCTCATAGTCATAGGAAAATGTATAAGTCATGAAGAAAGCAATAGCAACATACTAAACGATCAAGTGCTAAGCTAACGGAATGGGCCAAATCAATCACATCATTCTCTAATGATGTGATCCCGTTGAT
Organism: Triticum aestivum; assembly: GCF_018294505.1. NCBI lineage: Eukaryota > Viridiplantae > Streptophyta > Magnoliopsida > Poales > Poaceae > Triticum > Triticum aestivum. The sequence continues at coordinate 539,861,115 of NC_057799.1, forward strand.
CAAATGACAACTCCTGTCTATGGCTAGGAAACTTAACCATCTTTGATTCAATGAGCTGGTCAAGTAGAGGCATACTAGTGACACTCTGTTTGTCTATGTATTCACACATGTACTAAGTTTCCGGTTAATACAATTCTAGCATGAATAATAAAAATTTATCATGATATAAGGAAATATAAATAACAACTTTATTATTGCCTCTATGGCATATTTCCTTCAAGAAATGCGTCTTCATAGAATACCCAAAGGAGACTGTTGGGTAAACCTTCTATCACAGATCCGAAGGCAAGATATTCGTTGCTAAGAATGGATCCTTTCTAGAGAAGGAGTTTCTCTCGAAAGAAGTGAGTGGATGGAAAGTAGAACTTGATGAGGTAATCGTACCTTCTCCCGAATTGGAAAGTAGTTCATCACAGAAATCAGTTCCAGTGATTCCTACACCAATTAGTGAGGAAGCTAATGATGATGATCATGAAACTTCAGATCAAGTTACTACCGAACCTCGTAGGTCAACCAGAGTACGATCCGCACCAGAGTGGTACGATAATCCTGTTCTGGAAGTCATGTTACTAGACCATGACAAACCTACGAACTATGAGAAAGCGATGATGAGCCCAGATTCCGACAGATGGCTTGAGGCCATGAAATCTGAGATGGGATCCATGTATGAGAACAAAGTGTGGACTTTGATTGACTTGCCCGATGATCAGCGAGCCATTGAGAATAAATGGATCTTCAAGAGGAAGACAGACGTTGATAATAGTGTTACTATCTACAAAGCTTGAATTGTCACAAAAGGTTTTCGACAAATTCAAGGTGTTGACTACGATGAGATTTTCTCACTCGTATCGATGCTTAAGTCTGTCCGAATCATGTTAGCAATTGCCATATTTTATGAAATCTGGCAAATGGATAAAAAATTGCATTCCTTAATGGATTTATTAAAGAAAAGTTGTATATGATGCAACCAGAAGGTTTTGTCAATCCTAAAGGTGCTAACAGAATGTGCAAGCTCCAGCGATCCATCTATGGACTGGTGCAAGCATCTCAGAGTTTGAATATACGCTTTGATGAGTTGATCAAAGCATATAGTTTTATACAGACTTGCGGTGAAGCCTGTATTTACAAGAAAGTGAGTGGGAGCACTACAACCTTTCTGATAAGTATATGTGAATGACATATTGTTGATCGGAAATGATGTAGAATTTTCTGGAAAGCATAAAGGAGAGTTTGAAAAGAGTTTCTCAAAGAAAGACCTCGGTAAAGCTGCTTACATATTGAGCATCAAGATCTATAGAGATAGATCAAGACGCTTGATAAGACTTTCGACAAAGTATATACCTTGGCAAAATTTTGAAGAAGTTCAAAAATAGATCAGTCAAAGAAAAGGTTCTTGTCTGTGTTGCAAGGTGTGAAGTTGAGTAAGACTCAAAACCGGACCACGCCAGAAAATAGAAAGAGAATGAAAGTCATTCCCTATGCCTCAGCCATAGGTTCTATAAAGTATGCTATGTGATACGTCTCTGTCGTATCTACTTTTCCAAACACTTTTGCCCTTGTTTTGGAGTCTAACTTGCATGATTTGAATGGAACTAACCCGGACTGACGCTGTTTTCAGCAGACTTTCCATGGTGTTATTTATGTGCAGAAACAAAATTTCTCGGAATGACCTGAAACTCCACGGAATGTATTTTTGGAAAATAATAAAAATACTAGAAGAAGAATCCACATTAGGGGGCCCACACCCTGTCCACGAGGGTGGGGGGCGCGCCTGCCCCCCTGCCTCGTGGGCCCCCTGACGCTCCACCGACCTCAACTCCAACTCCATATATTCACTTTTGGAGAGAAAAAACCAGAGAGAAGGATTCATCGCGTTTTACGATACGGAGCCTCCGCCAAGCCCTAAAACCTCTCGGGAGGGCTGATCTGGAGTCCGTTCGGGGATCCGGAGAGGGGAATCCATCACCGTCGTCATCATCAACCATCCTCCATCGCCAATTTCATGATGCTCACCGCCGTGCGTGAGTAATTCCATCGTAGGCTTGCTGACGGTGATGGGTTGGATGAGATCTATCATGTAATCGAGTTAGTTTTGTTAGGGTTTGATCCCTAGTATACACTATGTTCTGAGATTGATGTTGCTATGACTTTGCTATGCTTAATGCTTGTCACTAGGGCCCGAGTGCCATGATTTCAGATCTGAACCTATTATGTTTTCATGAATATATGTGAGTTCTTGATTCTATCTTGCAAGTCTATAGTCACCTACTATGTGTTATGATCCGGCAACCCCGAAGTGACAATAATCGGGACCACTCCCGGTGATGACCGTAGTTTGAGGAGTTCATGTATTCACTATGTGTTAATGGTTTGTTCTGGTACTCTATTAAAAGGATGCCTTAATATCCCTTAGTTTCCGCTAGGACACCGCTGCCACGGGAGGGTAGGACAAAAGATGTCATGCAAGTTCTTTTCCATAAGCACGTATGACTATATTCGGAATACATGCCTACATTACATTGATGAATTGGAGCTAGTTCTGTGTCACCCTATGTTATGACTGTTACATGATGAACCGCATCTGGCATAATTCTCCATCACCGATCCAATGCCTACGAGCTTTTCACATATTGTTCTTCGCTTATTTACTATTCCGTTGCTACTGTTACAATCACTACAAAACCCAAAAATATTACTTTTGCTATCGTTACCGTTACTTCCATATTACTTTGCTACTAAATACTTTGCTGCAGATATTAAGTTATCCAGGTGTGGTTGAATTGACAACTCAACTGCCAATACTTGAGAATATTCTTTGGCTCCCCTTGTGTCGAATCAATAAATTTGGGTTGAATACTCTACCCTCGAAAACTGTTGCGATCCCCTATACTTGTGGGTTATCACTATGCTGTGTACCAAACCTATTGTATACTTTGCCATGAGTTTGGCAAGGGGGTATGATAGTGATCCAGGAGTGGATCATTGGAGAACGGTCAAAGTTATCCTTAGTTACCTAAGAGGACTAAGGAAATATTTCTCGGTTATGGAGGTGATAAAGAGTTCGTCGTAAAGAGTTACGGCGATGCAAGCTTTTACACTGATCCGGATGACTCTGAGTCACAATCTGGATACATATTGAAAGTGGGAGCAATTAGCTAGAGTAGCTTCATGCAAAGCATTGTAGACATAGAAAATTTGCAAAATACATACGGCTCTGATGTGACAGACCCGTTGACTAAACTTCTCTCACAAGCAAAACATGATCACACCTTAGTACTCTTTGGGTGTTAATCACATAGCGATGTGAACTAGATTATTGACTCTAGTAAACCCTTTGGGTGTTAGTCACATGGCGATGTGAACTAATCACATAAAATGTGAACTATTGGTGTTAAATCACATGACGATGTGAACTAGGTTATTGACTCTAGTGCAAGTGGGAGACTGAAGGAAATATGCCCTAGAGGCAATAATAAAGTTATTATTTATTTCCTTATTTCACGATAAATGTTTATTATTCATGCTAGAGTTGTATTAACCGGAAACTTAGTACATGTGTGAATACATAGACAAAACATAAAGTCCCTAGTATGCCTCTACTTGACTAGCTCGTTTGTCAAAGATGGTTGTGTTTCCTAACCATAGACATGTGTTGCCATTTGATGAATGGGATCACATCATTAGGAGAATGATGTGATGGACAAGACCCATCCGTTAGCTTAGCATTATGATCGCTACAGTTTCATTGCTACTACTTTCTTCATGACTTATACATGTTCCTCAGACTATGAGATTATGCAACTCTCGAATACCAGAGGAACACCTTGTGTGCTATCAAATGTCACAACATAACTGGGTGATTATAAATATGCTCTACAGGTGTCTCCGAAGATGTTTGTTGGGTTGGCATAGATCAAGATTAGGATTTGTCACTCCGTGTATCGGAGAGGTATCTCTGGCCCTCTCGGTAATGTACATCACTATAAGCCTGGCAAGGAATGTGACTAATGAGTTAGTTGCGGGATGATGCATTATGGAACGAGTAAAGAGACTTGCCGGTAACGAGATTGAACTAGGTAAGATGATACCGATGATCGAATCTCGGGCAAGTAACATACCGATGACAAAGGGAACAACGTATGTTGTTATGCGGTTTGACCGATAAAGATCTTCGTAGAATATGTAGGAGCCAATATGAGCATCCAGGTTCCGCTATTGGTTATTGACCGGAGATGTGTCACGGTCATGTCTACATAGTTCTCGAACCCGTAGGGTCCGCACGCTTAATGTTCGTTGATGATTTGTATTATGAGTTATGTGATTTGATGACCGAAGTTTGTTCGGAGTCCCGGATGAGATCACAGACATGACGAGGAGTCTCGAAATGGCCGAGAGGTAAAGATTCATATGTTGGAAGGCTATATTCGGTCATCGGAATGGTTCCGAGTGATTCGGGTATTTTTCAGAGTACTCGGGAGTTACGGGAATTCACCGGGAGAAGTAATGGGCCTTATTAGGCTTTAGTGGAGAGAGGGGAGAAGGGCCAAGAGGTGGCGCGCGCCTCCCCCTGCCCAAACCGAATTAGACAAGGGGTGGGGGCGTGGCCCCCCTTTCCTTCTCCCTCTCCCTCTCTTTCCTTCTCTCCTACTCCGAATAGGAAAGGGAATCCTACTAGGACTTGGGAGTCCTAGTAGGACTCCCTATGCTTGGCGCGCCCCCTAGGCCGGCCGCCTCCTCCCTCCCTCCTTTATATACGGGGGAGGGGAGCACCCCAAGATTTGTCTTAGCCGTGTGCGATGCCCCCCTCCACAGTTACACACCTCGATCATATCGCCATAATGCTTAGGCGAAGCCCTGCGCCGGTAACATCATCATCACCATTGTCGGTGTCTAAATCGGCGGATCTTGGGTAGGGGGTCCCGAACTGTGTGTCTAAGGCTAATGGTAACAGGAGGCGGGGGACACAATGTTTACCCAGGTTCGGGCCCTCTCGATGGAGGTAATACCCTACTTCCTGCTTGATTGATCTTGATGATATGAGTATTACAAGAGTTGATCTACCACGAGATCGTAGAGGCTAAACCCTAGAGCTAGCCTATGATTATGATTGTTGTTGTCCTACGGACTAAACCCTCCGGTTTATATAGACACCGGAGGGGGCTAGGGTTACACAGAGTCGGTTACAAGGGAGGAGATCTACATATCCGAATTGCCAAGCTTGCCTTCCACGCAAAGGAGAGTCCCACCCGGACACGGGACGAAGTCTTCAATCTTGTATCTTCATAGTCCAACAGTCCGGCCAAAGTATATAGTCCGGCTGTCCGAGGACCCCCTAATCCAGGACTCCCTCAGTAGCCCCTGAACCAGGCTTCAATGACGATGAGTCCGGCGCGCAGATTGTCTTCGGCATTGCAAGGCGGGTTCTTCTCCAAATCCTGAGTACCTGTCGAGTAGTGTCGGCTTCCCATGAATGTTGCACTCCTCGGCTTCTGCGCCTAATAATGGCTATCTTCCACGTGTCGAGCGAATGCGAGAAGTCGGGGCATTTTTACACTTGCCACCCTAACCATGTGAGTAAATCGTCTATTTAAAGAGCCGGGGATCCTCAGATCCATATCACACCATCCTCCCACAGCGAGTATCCATCAGAGCGCGCCCGGAAAAGCCCATCCCATCATGGCCGGCCATCGCAGCTCCTCCTCTCGCTCCCATAGCACTAAGCCAGGCAATTGGGAGAAGTGTTCCGTCCCCCACAGCCAATTAGTAGAGTTACAGACCCAGGGGTTTCTCCCTCCTGCGTATATGGTCCCCGTCCGAGCCGGACTAGCCACTTACAACGGCGGGGAGCAAGCGGAGAGCTTTCCCAACCCATCCATGGGGGAGCGGGTATGCCTTGTCCCTTACTTATTAAGTGAACTTGGATTTCCAATCCACCCGTTCCTCCGCGGGCTCCTGGAGTTCTACGGCCTCCAGCTGCATAACTTTACTCCCGCCTCCATATTACACATCGCTAGCTATGTCGCCCTTTGCGAGCTGTTTCTGGGCTGCGAAGCTCATTTCGAGCTATGGAAGAGGCTATTCTGCCTCGTACCCCGTACACAGGAGGGGTCAATATATCAAGTGGGCGGAGCCGAGATATGGCGCATCGTCGGGACCGGATACCTGTCCGGTACTCCGAAGAAGACATCCGAAGACTGGCCTTCAGAGTGGTTTTATATGGAGGACGTCCCCCTTCCGGACCCTATTCGGATGGGCCTTCCTGAGTTCAGTAACGCCCCTTTGAAGAAACGCCGCAGCTGGCGCCCTCGGAGCCCCCAGGAGGAAGATAACAGAGAGGTCCTTTACCTGATGGGCCGGATAAAAACGCTGGCCAAATCAGGACTGACAATAATCGAGGTTATGTCAATATGTATAATGCGGGGGGTGCAGCCACTTCAATATCGGGGACAACCCATGTGGCACTTCAATGGAGAAGACGATGCCACCCGCTGCGGCCGTAAAGGTCCGGACTCCGCCGCTGCTCTAGCGAAAATACTGTCCGATTTATATAAAGGAGAGGAAGAGGAGTTCATCCGCATTAAGCCACGGGATGGATTCTCCATGTACAACCCCCCAAACTGGGTGAGCTGCTACTTTTTACTCCAGACCTTCCCGCATTCTTCGTCATAAATATTTACCTTGCTATTTCATAGCAGGAACTGCGAAAAGCTGTGAGGGAGGTCCACAGCCCGTCTCCACAGCCAGAGGACCCTGACCGGGCCCTCGACCCCGGACTCGAAGAAGATCCGGACATATTTGTGGAGCTCATCGACAGGACGTTCTATCAGTTAAGCTGCGACGGTGCCTTGGTGGCCATCATAGCCGATTATCCTGGACTGCTCCCTGCATCGCATGTAAGTAAAACCGGAGTCCCAACTTCCGAGAAGGATCCCTTTTTTGCACTTCACCCACCGCACACATATGGTGTCTTACAGGGAAGGCCCTCGGGACGCCATGCCGAACCCGCAGTGACTCACCAACAAGGGGCACCGAAACCGGGTAGGCTTAAAAGGAAGGCGGTCAGGACTGAGACGCCGTCGCAGAGGTGTGAAAAAGAACCCTGCTCCGTGGTTGTCATTTTTTAAAATATAATAACGTCCATGGTTCCTGGCAGGAAAAATGCTCGCCGAACCGTATCCGGAGAGCCTGCCGGCCACGCCTCCACCAGCCGGGCTTCAGAGCCGGACTCAGAGGCAGATGCTAACGTGGGGACAACGCCGAATGTTCCTCCTACAGAGGATGCGGATAGGCTGTCCGCTACAAATTCCGAAGTGGAGAGTGCCATGAATCACAGGCGTCGCCGGGCCGTACTCCGCGACCCTGGTTTCTCTGAAGAGGCGTTCGATGCCTTCAACTCAGGGGGCGCATACATCCGAGCTACTAAAAATGGTCTTGCCAAAGCCACGGACCAGTATGTAAAGGATATACGGGTAAGAAAATCTGATAATTATGTATATCAGTAGCCCCTGAGACTTGAAACAGTTGGCACAACTGATTTAAGGATCATTATTTTCGTAGGTTCTTACGGAGAAGAATACCCAGTTGTCTCAAGAGCTGGAGCAGTGCACAGCCCAGCTACGGGCCGCAGTTGCCGCAATGAAGGAGTCCAAGAAGGCCCCATCTGGTAACACTTGTTTCTATCGAAAAGAATGACATATACCAGTTAGTATTCGGCATGCATGCAAATCTAACAATAGATTCTGCAGATGACCCCGGAGTGAATCCGAAGGTCGTGCGAGGGGATGAGCAACATGCTCAACGACAGCTAGAGGCTGGCGAGCGCGTGCTTACGCAGGTTAGGCGGGAGAAAAACGATCTCCAAGATGCCAATACCCGGCTGGGCGTTGAACTGAAAGATGTTCGGGCCCAGCTTGCTGACTCCGTAAAGGAGAATAAGAGGCTTCGACGCGGCATTTTTAGTAAGTGCTTGAACGAACTTTTATAGAGTTCGGCGAAGAAACCGGCTAACAGAGTTATATCTGTAGGTATGCTGACGGGTCGTCCCGCAGAGGAGATGCCCGGGTCTGCGGGTGATCTTCTGCCAGAGCTCTCACAACTGCACGAACAAGTTCGGCAGGTGATGCAGGGCATTGCCCAGGCCTTGTGGCCATCCGCCTCCCTGCCAGGAGGCATGGGGGAGCTCGTAGAGATGCTCAAGGGAGCGCGGCGGCGCTTCCGATTATGGAAGATATCTGCCTGCCGACAAGGTGCAAGGGAAGCCTGGGCCATGGTGAAGACTCGATATACCAAGGCTGACCCGAACCACATGGCCGAGGTCGGACCTGTGGGGTCTGATGGGAAAGAGATCCCCGTCAGTTTGGTGTATGACCAGGTGAAATTAGCCGCAAAGTATTCCCAACAGGATTGTAGGCTAGACAGCCTGTTGGATGGTATAGAAGAAGAATTTAGTCAGTCTAAGTGACTGTGTACTTCAAGTGACATATATTGTCCCTAGCCGGATTGTAAATCATTTGTCATGGCGGACCTTTTCGCTTCGACCTCCGAACCCGACAGTCCGGAGTGTATCCGAATACCCGCTCAGTTATGTAAAAACCGGGGTACGCGTGGAAACCAGGCGTAGGGGTCATAAGTGCTTGAACAGACAAGTACCCAACTAGCTATGTTATATTACATGGATAGTAACAAACATCTTCCAGGGAGAATAGTTCCGTTAAGGGTTCCTTTCCCTGGGTACGCATGCATTAATGTGCATGTCCGAACTGCGAAAAGAGACGCAGGATATAAGCATCTGGGGGCATGTATTACAATAAGTAAAGGTCATCTTTTGTTCACCGACCGAATATTCCCTTAAGAATGCTAGCTTTCGGCTTCACCCAGTCTGAGATTCACATCCGGCTGACCCGGCAGTAACAATCGTAGAGGTGCTCCCCTTATGCCCTAGCCGAATTAACGGGAACGTAGGGCATAAACACAAGAGCCAGGCAACCCAGCTTGGCCAAAACTTAAGTCATATCGATGCATATAATGGTGAAGAAAAGGTACATGTGGAAAAGTAACACATGTGCAGGGGGCATAGAGCCCGGAACATAGTTATGTTAAGCTTCTGTATAAGAAGCCCCCAGGTATAATGAGCATGCCTGGCGCGTCAAGATTGTGTAGTCAAGACACATTTTAACCTTTTAAGGCCATGAAGAAAAATGGAAGAAAGAAAGAAAGACAGATAGCGGATATATATATATATACATATATAAATTGACGGAGGTAAGGAGAAAAACACAGAGTCCGGCACTAGGCGTAGAACCTTCGGAGTCTGGCCGCGTTCCATGGGTTTGGCTCGAGTCGATTGTCCGATGCATCCCGCAGACGGTACGCTCCACCGGTGAGAACTTTGTCAATAACGAAGGGACCTTCCCATTTGGGCTTGAGCTTGTCCTTTTTCTTCTCTGGTAGGCGTATAACGAGTTCGCCAATGTTATAAGTTTTGGCTCGTACTTCTCTGCTTTGATACCGTCGAGCATGTTGCTGATAGAATGCGGAGCGGGCTTTTGCCATGTCACGCTCCTCCTCCAGGGCGTCCAAACTGTCCTACCGATCAAGCTCGGCTTCTTTCTCTTCGTACATGCGCACTCGAGGTGAGTCATGAATGATGTCGCAGGGCAGTACCGCCTCTGCGCCATACACCATAAAAAACGGTGTGTATCCGGTAGTGCGATTCGGCGTGGTCCGCAGCCACCATAGTACGGAGTCGAGCTCCTCGACCCAGTGCGTATCTGATTCCTTCAAGGATCGCACTAATCTGGGTTTAATGCCGCTCATAATAAGACCATTTGCTCGCTCGACTTGACCGTTTGTTTGGGGGTGATAGACGGAGGCATAATCGAGCTTAATGCCCATGTTGTCGCACCAAGTTTTTACCTCGTCGGCTGTAAAGTTCGAGCCGTTATTGGTGACGATGCTATGGGGGACTCCGTAATGGTGTACAACCCCGGATATGAAGTCTATCACTGGTCCAGACTCGGCCGTTTTAACTGGTTTGGCTTCTATCCATTTGGTAAATTTATCCACCATGACCAATAGGTACTTTTTCTTATGGCTTCCTCCTTTAAGGGGTCCGACCATATCAAGCCCCCAGACCGCAAAGGGCAAAGTAATGTGGATTGTTTGGAGAGCGGTAGGTGGCATATGGCTTTGGTTTGCAAAAAGCTGGCAACCGACGCAATGCTGGACGAGGTCCTGTGCGTCTGCTCGGGCCGTCGGCCAGTAAAAACCTGTACGGAAGGCCTTGCTTACAAGGGCCTGAGCTGCGGCGTGGTGGCCGCCGAGTCCAGCATGAATTTCTGCCAAAAGTTGTCGTCCTTCCTCTTCGGAGATGCACCTTTGAAGTACTCCGGTAGTGCTTTTCTTATAAAGCTCTCCCTCGTGGACCTTGTAGGCTTTAGACCGCCACACGATGCAACGTGCCTCGTTTGGGTCCTCAGGGAGTTCTTGCCTAGTTAGGTAAGCCAAGAAGGGTTCTGTCCACGGGGCGATGACAGCCATAATCACGTGGGCCGAAGGTGTTATTTCGGTGGCAGAGCCTTCGATTACGTCAGAGTGTTCGGGATCTGGCGTTGTGGCCGGATCCGGACTGTTGATGCCGGTCTCCCCTTCCCACACCACAGATGGCTTAAACAACCTTTCCAAGAAGATATTAGGTGGGACAGGGTCGCGCTTAGCGCCGATGCGGGCGAGGATATCCGCCGCTTGATTGTTTTCTCGGACCACATGGTGGAATTTGAGCCCCTCGAACCGAGCTGACATTTTGAGGACGGCGTTGCGGTAAGCCGCCATTTTTGGGTCCTTGGCGTCAAAGTCTCCATTTATTTGAGATATTGCGAGGTTCGAATCCCCACGCACCTCTAGGCGTTGAATGCCCATGGAGACTGCCATCCGGAGACCATGCAACAGGGCCTCATATTCTGCTGCATTGTTGGAGTCTGTGTATAATATTTGGAGTATGTATTGGACTGTGTCTCCGGTGGGCAATGTCAAGACGATGCCTGCCCCCAGACCAGCCAGCATCTTAGAGCCGTCAAAGAGCATGATCCAATTGGAGTACGCGCCGTACTCTTTAGGGAGTTCGGCTTCTGTCCATTCGGCGACGAAATCAGCCAGTACTTGTGACTTAATGGCTCGCCGTGGTTTGTATGTTATGTCGAACGGGAGGAGCTCAATAGCCCATTTAGCAATCCGGCCCATGGCATCGCGGTTATTTATTATGTCGTTGAGTGGTACTTCAGAGGCCACCGTAATTGAACACTCTTGAAAGTAGTGTCGTAGTTTCCGGGATGCCATGAAGACTGCGTATGCTATCTTTTGATAATGTGGGTACCGTGATTTGCATGGAGTGAGGACAGTGGATACGTAGTATACCGGCTTTTGAAGCGGGAACTTATGTCCGTCCGTCTCTCGTTCGACGACGAGCACTGCGCTTACAACTTGGTGTGTTGCCGCTATATATAACAGCATTGGTTCGCCGATATTTGGCACGGCCAAGATTTGGTTGCTGGCCAAGACGGCTTTTATTTCTTCCAATCCGGTCGTGGCCGCATGCGTCCACTCGAAGTGTTCGGTGCGTCGAAGAAGGCGATAAAGAGATATTGCCTTTTCTCCCAATCGGGAGATAAAGCGGCTTAAGGCAGCCACACATCGAGTTAATTTCTGGATTTGCTTGAGGTCTGTTGGGATAGCCAACTGTGACAGAGCTCGGATTTTGGCTGGATTTGCTTCAATTCCTCTATTGGAAATGATGAAGCCCAAGAGCTTACCGGCGGGCACGCCGAAAACACATTTTTCTAGGTTGAGCTTGATGTCATATGTTCGGAGGTTGTCGAACGTGAGCCTCAAGTCGTCTATTAAGGATTCGACGTGTCTGGTTTTAATGACCACATCGTCTACGTATGCCTCCACTGTTTTGCCGATTTGTGTTTCCAGCCATGTCTGAATCATGCGTTGATAGGTTGCACCAGCGTTTTTGAGCCCGAAAGGCATGGTGTTAAAACAGAAGGGGTTGTATGGAGTGATGAATGCCGTTGCGGCTTGATCGGACTCCGCCATCTTAATTTGATGGTATCCGGAGTATGCGTCGAGGAAACATAATGAGTCGTGTCCTGCGGTAGCATCGATAATTTGATCGATGCGGGGGAGGGGGAAGGAATCCTTGGGGCAAGCCTTGTTAAGGTCCTTGAAATCGACACATAGGCGCCAGGATTTGTCTTTCTTTGGTACTATTACCAGGTTTGCTAGCCAGTCCGGATGTTTTATTTCTCTAATGAATCCGGCCTCGAGTAACTTGGCTAGCTCCTCTCCCATGGCTTGTTGCTTAGGCTCTGAGAAACGCCGAAGAGTCTGCTTGACCGGCTTGTATCCCTTTAGAATGTTTAGGCTATGCTCGGCCAGCCTGCGTGGGATTCCTGGCATGTCTGAAGGATGCCAGGCGAAGATGTCCCAATTCTCGCGCAAGAACTCCCGCAATGCGGCGTCTGTTGTGGGGTTCAGCTGTGCCCCGATGGATGCTGTTTTTGTAGGGTCCGTTGGATGGACCTGGAATTTGACTATTTCGTCCGCTGGTTTAAAAGAGGTGGACTTGGGTCTTTTGTCGAGTATCACGTCGTCCCTGTCCACCGTGGAGCGCAGCGCAGTTAGTTCTTCGGCCGCAAGGGCTTCGGATCACTAGCTAGAGTGATGATTCCATTGGGCCCGGGCATTTTGAGCATCATGTACCCGTAATGGGGTATATCTTGGAAGATCATGAATGCCTCCCGCCCTAAAATGGCGTGGTATCCGCTACTGAACGGGGCCACTTGGAATGTGATTTCTTCGGACCTATAATTCTCCCGCGTGCCGAATACCACATCTAGTGTGATTTTTCCCGCACATCGTGCCTCCCGACTAGGGATGATTCCTCTGAAGGTCGTGCTGCTTTGCTCAATGCGGCTCTTGTCTATTTCCATTTTGTTAAGAGTCTCCTCGCAGATGAGGTTTAATCCGCTGCCACCGTCCATGAGCACTTTAGTAAGCCGGAAGCCGTCCACAATTGGACTGAGGACCAAAGCGGCTGGTGCTCGGGCTGTGCGGAATTGAGGTTCATCACTGGCATTGAAGGTTATGGCCGTGTCGTTCCATGGATTTATTGCTGCAACATGGCAGACTTCAGCGAGGCTGCAGAGTGCTCGCTTGCGCCTATTATTTGAGGCGAAGGTCTCGAAGACTGTCAATACTGTGTTGTTATTTTCCACGGGATGGTGCTCTGTGGTATTGTTGACGAGGAGATCCTCGCCGCTCTTGGCCACCTGCCGGAGTATCCAGCATGCTCTAAGGCTGTGTGTTGGCATGGTGTCCGATGTACTGTGAATTTTGCATGGCCCATTGAGCCATCCCTCCAATACAGTTCCACGCCCTGTAGTGGGCTTTGGTTTCTTTGTAATTGGATCGGGTGACTTACGAAAGTACACCCTTTTAGTTCGGATGGGGGGTTTAGTGAGAGCCGGAGGATCCCAGAATTTTGTTTGGGTTCTCCAAGCGCTTTCCATCGCACAGTACTTCTGTACTGTGGCCACCAAGTCAGCGAAGTGTGCTATGTCACGGCGACTTATGGCGTTGAGGATTCCCTTGTCCGTGCAATTTTTGCAAAAGAATGAAATTGCGTCTTCCTCGCGACAGTCCTTGACCTTGCTCATTACAAGGAGGAATCTGGCCCAATAGTGATGTACTGTCTCTTGGGGCTCTTGTCTAATGTGGGAAAGATCACTTATGTCTGGGTGGGTGGGTAGATTTAGGTCCAAACCCTGACCCGATCTGAGACCCAGGGGCGAAGGAGTTTCCGAGCTTGGCAGTTCGGGCTCCGGGATGTTGCCCAATAGTTCTGGCCCGCTGTCTGATTCTAGGTTCAAAGCTTGGGCCATGTCCTCCCGTAGATGGGTATCTGGCTCGGAGAGCTCGGGAATCCGGACATAGTTTGTCCTCAAAATAGAGGAAGAATTGCTACATTGCTCCTCCACCACCGCTATCTGATGGGTGACCGGCGGAGAGTTAATCTCCCTTTGGTCGGGTTTAAGCCCGATCCGATCATAGTCCGTAGCGACTCCCAGGGCGGCGATGCGATCCAAGAGCTCGTTCAAGGAAGAGAGCTCCATTGGATCCATCTGATCGGCGAATCCCGAGCCGACGTGGAGGCTGTTTTGGATGACCCGAGAAGTCATCGTCGGCGTGACGGCCGAACGGGCGGTCATGACGAAGCCGCCTAGTCGGAGAGTTTGGCCTACAGCCAGGGCTCCCCCAGAGGTAATGTTGTCTTGACAACAAGACGAGCCATCAAGCCTTATCGTGACGGCACAGTGGAACTCTCAATGAAAGCACCAATGTCGGTGTCAAAACCGGCGGATCTCGGGTAGGGGTTCCCAAACTGTGCGTCTAAGGCTAATGGTAACAGGAGGCGGGGGACACAATGTTTACCCAGGTTCGGGCCCTCTCGATGGAGGTAATACCCTACTTCCTGCTTGATTGATCTTGATGATATGAGTATTACAAGAGTTGATCTACCACGAGATCGTAGAGCTAAACCCTAGGAGCTAGCCTATGATTATGATTGTTGTTGTCCTACGGACTAAACCCTCTGGTTTATATAGACACCGGAGGGGGCTAGGGTTACACAGAGTCGGTTACAAGGGAGGAGATCTACATATCCAAATTGCCAAGCTTGTCTTCCACGCAAAGGAGAGTCCCACCCGGACACGGGACGAAGTCTTCAATCTTGTATCTTCATAGTCCAACAGTCCGACCAAAGTATATAGTCCGGCTGTCCGAGTACCCCCTAATCCAGGACTCCCTCTACCGTCGCCACACCGTCGTGCTGACGGAACTCTCCCTCGGCTTCAACTGGATCAAGAGTACGAGGGACGTCATCGAGCTGAACGTGTGCTGAACGCGGAGGTGCCGTACGTTCGGTGCTTGGATCGGTTGGATCGCGAAGACGTTCAACTACATCAACCGTGTTACTAAACGCTTCCGCTTTCGGTCTACGAGGGTACATGGACACACTCTCCCCGCTCGTTGCTATGCATCACATAGATAGATCTTGCGTGTTCGTAGGTAAATTTTTTGAAATACTGCGTTCCCCAACAGAAAAATCCCCACCGCCAACGCCCTGGCGGCAGCGAGGAACATGAGGAGGCACTAGTAGAAAAAGAGGCTTCCATACGCCCCCATTAGTCCCCAAAATAATCGAACCGCGACCAAAGGGGTCTTTAGTCGCGGTTCGGGAGGAGACCCGCGACCAACTATCTGGGCCCAGCGCGCTCGGTCGACAGCTGGCGGACGGGAGGGCTTTAGTCCCGGTTGGCCTCGCCAACCGGAACTAAAGTTCCTCAGGCTGGCCCGAAGGCCTTTAGTCGCGGTTGGCCAGACCAACCGGGACTAAAGGTTAGTCCTTTAGTCCCGGTTGGTGCCACCAACCGGTACTAAAGGGCCCATCAAACTCTACCCCCCCTGTGGACCGCCTTTTCAGTTTTAGAAAAACCAAAAGAAAATGATGGAAATGTCAAAAAATAAAATAAAATAAGTTTCTCATGTGATATGTGGTCTAGTTGTTGGGAAAATTAACAAATATGAATTTCGACTTTATTTGCAAAATCTCTCTGGAATTTCTTAAAATGGGCATAACTTTTGCATATGAACTCGGATGAAAAAGTTTTTTATATGAAAAATCATCTACTCGAAAAGTTACATCCGAATTTAACAGGGGGGAGCCCCGTTAAACATTTTCAAAATCCTCAAAAACCTAACAGAAAAAAAGATACGGGGCTTTTAAGATCTGGAGAGGCAAAAAAATTCAAAAAATTTCAAATTGTGGTCAAACTATGGTCAAACAATGGTCAAACTAATTATTCTAGAATATTAGTGTTACTAAATAATTATTTCAGTTTTTTTAAATTTTGGTCAAATCTGGTCAAACTGTGGTCAAACAGTGGTCAAACAATGGTCAAACTAATTATTCCAGAAATATTAGTGTTACTAAATAATTATTGTTTTTTAAAACAATAGTTTCAAACTCAAACAGTGAAATGTGTCACTTCATGCTCAAGCTAAATTCCTGAGGGTTAATAGAATTGACATCGTACTATTGTCAGGAAAACAACAGGTGCAGACTTGGAAACGAGGGAGAATAGAACCCGGAAGTTAAGCGTGCTCAGGCTGGAGTAGTGAGAGGATGGGTGACCGTCCGGGAAGTTAGATGATTTGGAATGATGAGGGGTGATTAGACATTAGAGGATAAATTGAGCAGTGATGAGGGGTGGTGATTAGAGATTAGAGGTTAAAATAATTCAGAAATTTGAAAATAAAAAAAATTCGCAAAAAAACCAGGTTTAGGGGGGCTAAAACCCTAAACCTGCGGAGGAGGCCTTTAGTCCCGGTTAGCCACGAGAACCGGGACTAAAGGTCCTCCGCCCTGACGGACTCCTGGCGCCCACGTGGACGGGCCTTTAGTCGCGGTTCGTAAGAGGCGCGACTAAAGGGGGGGGGGGCTTTAGTCGCGCATATTTAGTCCCGGTTGCACAGCCGGGATTAATGGCCTTTGCGAACCGGGACTAAAGGCCTATTCTCTACCAATGAGGGGACAGGGGTGGCGGCACCTATGGTCCGTCCGGTCTCTCGCGGGAGAGATGCGGACAGGTCAGTTCTTCTTGTGGCCATTACTATGTTAATATTATGTACCATAATGCTAAAAGTTCACTGTATGTAGAGGAGAATATCCCAATTCAATCTATCTCACAACACGGATACTATTAAACTATTAGCACTACCACAAAAATAAAACTATTAGCACTAAACTATTTTATTTTTCCGGTTTTGCATTTTTTAATACTAATAGGCCCGCCAAGCTATGCATATATTCTCCCGTGCCGAGGCCTTTATGTCATAGAGTATCCATTGAGTATCATTAGGCACCTAATTAGCGGGTAGCTAGCTACGCGGCACACTTACGGGCCCGCAAAGCAGCTCCCCTCCCATTAGGATTTTCTATCTCCTCTCGGCGACGGCGCCGCCATCACCGTAGAGACCAAATCTCCCCTACCGCTTCTCCTGGGCAGGGACTCGCTGCGTCACCGGGACGTGGCGGCCGCGGGGAGGAGGCGGACCTTGGGAAAATACCGCTCGCGGACCCAAAACCCCGAGCGAGAGGATCATGGAATCGGCAGCATCGGCGTCAGGGTCGGCTTCTTCCGATCTTGAGATGCTGATGGAGGAACTCGGACTTAAGGAGGACGATCTGCAGGATGTTGTCGTGGAAGATGGCGAATTGCCACAGGAGACGACTCGCTGGATGGCGATCACTAGGGTTCATACAGACAAAGCCTATAGCCAGTATTGGTTCTACAGAGGCATGAAGGTGGCGTGGGATCTTGCTCAGGAAGTCAAGAGCAGACCGCTAGAGGATAACCTTTACACCCTCCAATTCTCATGTCTCGGCGACTGGGAGAGAGTTATGGAGGATGGGCCATGGAATTTCAAGGGGAAGGCGGTAGTTCTGGCGCCGTACGATGGGTTCACGAAGCCGTCCACCATTGAGCTCAAAAAGATAGATATATGGCTACAAATCCATGACCTCCCAGATGGTTACTTCTCCAAGATCAAGGCCCTGTCATCCACGGTGGGAGAATTTATATTTGCTGAGCCAAAGTCACGGGATTTTGAGGGCAATTTTGCAAGGGTCCGTGTGAGAATCGACGTGACCAAACCTCTGAAAAACGCGGTCTCGCTGGTGGTTAAGAAGAAGGACATGGTTGAATGTGTTATATTCAGAATCAAGGACTGGTGCGCTGTATGTGGATATCTAGGTCATCTGTATAAAGAGTGCGGAGACGGGGTTCATCCTCCAAAGGCACTTGTCTTCAAGGACCTCAAAGCCAGCTGGTTCCAAAGCCCTGGCAGAGGGCCGGGAGAGAACGAAGGCCCCAGAGGCGGACGTGGGAGAAGCCGGACTGGCCGAGGAGGTGGGCGTGCAACACACCGTAATGCCACAGGAGGTCAGTTTCAGCAAGATGGTGATCCTGTGCTGAATGATGTGACTATGGATGACTCAGATCGCAACAGGAAGAGGACCGCCCTAGCTGACCCAAAAACTACAAATCCACAACATCAGGTGCAGAATAGCAAAGCTCTTATCATACTGCCGCCGGCGATTCCCCCAAGCCCAACATCAAAGCAGGAGACAAAGAGAAACAAGACTGGCCCTTCAACTGCTGAAACAAGCATAGCGAAGACTGCGGTGCCCAACAAGACATCTGATGCGCGTTTGGCGAACTCCCAGGGAGGAGTTCGACTAGCGCAATGAGTCTCCTAAGCTGGAACTGTCGCGGAATTGGCAATGCCGCGACAGTTCGTGAGCTTCGTGATCTAACGAGGCAATTTGCCCCCTCTATGCTTTGTATTCTAGAAACTCAAATAGAGGGTTCGAGAGTGGAGGAATTGGCAGACACTTTAGGCTATAATAAAAGTTATGATGTTAGTAGTTCGGGTAGAAGTGGAGGTCTTGGAATTTTTTGGCATGATGAAATAAAAGTTGAAATAATTGGTTACTCGCAGTATCACATTGATGCTCTTGTAGATGATCTAGTAGAGACGCAGGTGAGAGTTACTTTTGTCTATGGAGAAGCTCAGGTACCAGAAAGATATAAAACGTGGGATATGCTCCGTAGCATCGCAGGCACTCAGAATAGACCATGGGCAGTTTTGGGAGATTTCAATGAGGTGCTCCATAGCCATGAACATGTTGGTATTGGGAGCCGGAGCCAAGCACATATGGACGGGTTCAGAGATGCTCTGGACACATGCGGATTACTTGATGTGGGCTACACTGGTTCGGACTGGACGTTCGAGAAGAAAGTGGCGGGAGGCACGTATACAAGGGTTAGGCTTGATAGATGTGTAGTCAACCCTGAATGGTCATTGCTTTTTTCCTTCAGCGACACTTGATCACAAAATTGCAGCCAGTTCAGACCACGTCGCTATCCTGTTAAGTCTACGTGAGTTGCATGCATGCAGGGCGGGGCCCAGACCTTTTAAGTATGAAACAATGTGGGAGAGAGATGAAACCTTATTTAATGTGGTTGGTGAAAGATGGAACCAGCAGGCAGCAGATTCGGTCGAAGCATTGCGAGGAAAACTAGATGATTTGGCTGGCGACTTGTCTGCATGGGATCGCAGTCACTTCGGCTCAGTACGAGGAGAGATCAGGCAATTAAAGGCTACACTTGAGCGCTTGCACTCGGTTCCAGGAAGATCTGGCCCTACGCACGAGGAAACTAAGGTGACAGATAGGTTGGTTGAGCTCTTCCATCGAGAAGAGATCCTATGGCGACAGAGGGCACGCCTGGATTGGCTGGTCCACGGAGACAAGAACACTTATTTCTTTCATCTGAGAGCAAGCCGCCGACGACGGAAAAACCAAATTAAGTCTTTGCAAAGACCGGACGGACAGCAAACGGCAGATAGTGCAGAGATGGAGGTAATGACAACAGAGTTTTATAAGAATTTGTACACCTCAGAAGGCGTTCAAAACATGGATCAAGTTTTAGCCACAGTCCCACGCAAGGTTACACAAGCAATGAATGACACCCTGAATGCTCCGTATACACAGCAAGAAGTGAAAGACGCCCTGTTCCAAATGTTTCCGATCAAGGCGCCATGTCCGGACGGTTTTCCGGCCCACTTCTTCCAACGCCATTGGGCGGTCTGTGGCGAGGATGTTACAAAGGTAGTCTTGAAAATTGTTGACGGCTCCGAGTCGGCTGCATGCATCAATGAAACTATCCTAGTATTGATCCCAAAGGTAAAGAACCCCACACTCTTGTCACAATTCCGTCCGATAAGTTTGTGCAACATTCTTTATAAAATTGCTTCCAAGGTGATCTCAAATAGACTGAAGCTAATCCTCCCAGATATAATTTCCGAAGAGCAATTAGCTTTTGTCCGAGGTCGACTTATCACTGATAATATAATAACTGCCTATGAGTGTTTGCATTTCATGAAGCGGAACAGGGCCAAAAAACATCAATCTTGTGCATTGAAGCTTGATATGATGAAAGCATATGATAGGGTGGAGTGGACCTATCTTCGAGCAATCATGCTTAAGCTTGGCTTTACGGATAACTGGGTGGATATTGTCATGAGCCTGGTCACTTCAGTGAAATTTTCTGTCCTGTTTAACGGGAAGAAGCTTGAGCAATTTACGCCATCACGAGGGATCCGACAAGGGGACCCGATATGTCCTTACTTGTTCTTGATAGCAGCAGAGGGCCTGTCGTGCCTCCTAAAATCACAAAGACAGTCATCCAACCTGGATGGGATACAAGTGGCTCCTACAGCGCCGCTAGTTAACCATCTCTTATTCGCTGATGACAACCTGCTGTTCTTCAAGGCAAATAGTGTGGGAGCTAACGAGGTTAACCAATTATTGGATGTTTATTGTCAGGCTACGGGCCAACGGGTTAACTACGATAAGTCATCCATCTTCTTCAGCAAAGGTGTTCCAGACAATATCCGCAATGAGATCAAAGGTTTGTTAAATGTTCCCAATGAGACTCTAAATGAGAAGTATTTGGGTATGCCTTCAGATATAGGGAGTTCTAAGAATGGGGCATTTAAATACCTTAAAGATCGTTTGTGGAGCAAGATTCAGGGTTGGATAGAAAGGACACTCTCAACGGCTGGAAAAGAAGTCTTGGTGAAATCAGTAGCACAATCGGTGCCAGTATATTCCATGTCGTGCTTCAAGTTACCCAGAGGACTTTGTGAGCATTTGAACATGTTGATTCAGAAGTTTTGGTGGGGGAGTAAAAACGGATAACGCAAACCCCATTGGGTGTCTTGGAAGGCTATGACGCAGCCTAAAGCAATGGGAGGTTTGGGCTTCAAAGATTTCGAGCTATTTCACTTAGCAATGTTGCCACGTCAGGCCTGGCGCCTGTTACAAGAGCCGGAGTCTTTGAGTGCTCGTATTCTGAAAAGTGTTTACCACCCCAATACTACCATTCTTCAAGCCAACTTGGGGAACCATCCTAGCCAAGTCTGGAGGGCTATCATTGAAGGGCGTGACACTTTGAAACAAGGGCTGATCAGACGCATTGGCGACGGTGCAACGACCAACATTTGGGAAGATAACTGGCTCCCACGGGAGGAGATGATGAGGCCTTATGGCTGCATTGCAGCAAATCCACCTGCGGTTGTGTCTGACCTAATCGATCCGACCTCGGCCACATGGAATAAGGAGTTGCTAGAAGCCACGTTTATGCAATTTGATGTGAAGGTTATCTTGAGCATCCCACTATGCACAATGAACATGCAAGATTTTTGGTGCTGGGCTCACGAGAAGAGTGGCAGTTTTTCGGTCAGATCGGCGTACCGAATGCTAGTGTCAACACGGCAAAGGCGAGAGGCATGGCTGGACGGTACATCGGGATCCTCGAGTACCCACTTGGAGGAGGGAGCATGGAAAACTTTATGGAGGACAGAGGTACCAGCTAAATTGCGTATGTTCTTATGGAGACTCTCGAAGCACTCGCTACCAACAGAGGACGTCCGTGCTCATCGACACATGTCGACTTCGAGTTCATGCGGGATATGTGGCGCGCCGGATTCATGGCGGCACTCCCTCCTTGAGTGTACAGTATCCAGACGTACTTGGGCTCTCATCGATGCGGATCTGGGAAGCAAGCTAGTAGTGAACACTGAACCGAGTGCAAAGAATTGGCTTTTCTCGCTACTAGAAACACTATCGCATGATCAGTTTGTGCTAACTGCAGTTACCCTTTGGGCAATCTGGACTTCTAGGAGGAAAGCCATCCATGAAGCTATATTCCAATCTCCACATGCAATACAATCTTTCATCTCTCGATTTATTGCAGACTTGAACGTCGTGCGGTCGAAACAACCAACACAGCGGAGAGTGGCTAATGTGCAACCAGGAACCACTAATCGATCAAGAGCTCCTCCGGCAAATTATGCTAAGATTCATGTGGACGCGGGCGTACGCGCCCAAAGAGGTGGGTCGGCAGCAGCGGTCTGCAGGGATAGCCACGGTAACTTTTTGGGAAGCTCAGCGCTAGTTGTGTATGGAGTTAGTGACCCAGCAACGTTGGAGGCGATAGCCTGCCGGGAAGCTTTAATTCTTGCTGAAGATCTTCATCTCCAAAGATTCGTCATCTCTTTCGACTGCAAGCAGGTGGTGGTAGACATCATGAAGGGCAGCAATGGTCACCACGGAGCAATCATTCATGAGATAAAATCTAGATCAGCCCCCTTTTTTTGTAACTTTATGTTTGAAAGTCGTAGTGTTAATGTCGAAGCTCATAGGTTAGCAAAATTTGCTAGAAACCTAGCTCCGGGTCGTCATGTTTGGCTTGGCCAGCCACATGATCCAGTTTCTATCCCACCTTCTGTGGAATTTGATCAATAAAGTGGCTTCATTCCTAAAAAAACCTAATTAGCGGGTACCCCTTTGTTTTTTTCCAGCGCGCACATGTGTGGGAACACTCCCAACGCGCCACGTGGTGCGCCACAACGCCGTCACATGTCACACGCTGGCGCACCCGTGGAAAACACGTTTTCTTTGCTTTTTCTGCACATGTTTTTTTTTGGATTTTGTATTGTGCTTGGTTTTTTTTCTAGATTTTCATGAAAAATTTACTTTTTTTCCTAGCATGAAGCGCGCCATATGATAAAAAAGCACAATTGTGCTTCCCAAAAATAAAAACACAACTATACTTCGGCATGATGTGCTTCCCACATCTGGGCTTCTCTGAAAAGTGAAAGACATGAACGTGCTTCCGCAAGAAGCACATCTGTGTTTTTGAAAAGTGAAAAGCACAGGTGTGCTTCACAGTGATGCACACTTGTGCTTTCACATGAAGCACATCTGCGCTTCCCGAAAAATGAAAAGTACATGTGTGCTTCAGGGTGAATCACAAATGTGTTTCCTGCTTCCCAAAAATGGTGAAAAACGCATCTACGCTTCCCGGTTCCTGGATATTTTTCGGTTTCTCTTTTTTTTCTGGATTTTTTTAGTTGCCCTTTTTCTTGTTTCCTATTTTTCGTTCATTCAAACCTATTAATACGAGATATAGTTTCGTTTCGAATATGTTGACACGAGAAACCCAACAGAGAAAATGGTTTGTGATTTGGCGCATGGTTCAAGAGATAAAACATTTAAACAAATGAATATATGAAAAAAATGCAAAACTCTCAGGTCGTGGCAAGTGTGGCACATGCAGTGCGTCACATGTCACTACCAGAAGAGATGAGAGTGACCTTTGCAAGGGATACACCTTAATTTGTAATAGGAACCGAATTAGCAGGAAATCCCTTTAGGGGGTTTCCCAGCGGGCACTGTTTAGGCGCACGAGCGCTCCCAGTACGTCACGTGTCATGCGTTGGGTGCACCAGGGAACACATTTTTTCTGCACGTGCATATGTTTTTTGTAGGTTTTTAAGATTGTGCTTGGTTTTTCCTAGGTTTTCACGATTTTTTTACTTTGTTTTTCTATTTTCCCCTCGTGATGTGCCGTGTCAAGAGACCACAATTGTGCTTCATGGAGAGCACACCACATTTATGCTTCATGGAGAAGCACAACACAGTTATGCTTCATGAAAAAGCACATATGTGATTTGGTGTGAAGCACATTTCTCCTTCCAACAGTTGTGCTTCCCCGAAAAGTGAAAAGCAACGATGTGCTTCCGTGAGAAGCACTCCTGAAAAATGAAAAACACAGGTGGTGCTTCATGGTGAAACACAACTGTGTTTCCCTAAGAAAAATGAAAAGTACATATGTGAAGCACATTCGTGCTTCCTGAAAAATGAAAGCATAGGTGTGCTTTGTGGTGAAACACAACAGTACTTCCCAGAAAGTGAAAAACATGGTCGTGCAGTGTGTTTCACGGTGAAGCACAGTTGTGCTTCCGCGTGAATTGTGCCTTTATTTCCCGAAAAGTGAACAAGCACAGTTGTACTTCTGATTTTTTTTAAAGCACAACCGTGCTTCCTAATCTTCATTTTTTTCTTGGTTTCCCTTTTTCATTTTCATTTCCATTTCTTCAGTTTTCTTTTTTCAATTTCCTGTTTTTATTTCCATTTTTCTGGTTCTTTTGAAAAAAAAGTCTGTCCAAACCTATTAGCACATGATCTACTTTCAAAGATATCAACATGAGAAACTCAACGGTGAAAATGATTCATGATTTGGATGCACGATCCAAAAGAGAAGAAGAGAGTCTACAGAAAAAGTGCAAATCTCCAAAGCAAAGGAGGTGGGAGTGACTTTTGCACTGGATACCCCTTAACTAGTCATTCCATGTAACTTGTCGTGCAACACGAATTAACAACCGCAAATGGAGGCCCTTTCCTAAAAAAATTAAAAAGAAAACGGAGGCACAATACATTTAGAAAAATGTTATGAGTTTTACAAATATGTACGTGACATTTTTAAAAACAATATATCATATAAAAATGTTCACATAGTTTAAAAAATATAGTTTGTATCATGAAAAATATATGTTTCAACATGTATTTGAAAAATATCACATTTTATATTAAACAATATGTACTTGAAAAATGGTTAATCATATATTTGAAAAATGTTAAACTCGTATAATTTTTTTATATGTACACCATAAAAGTACAACATGTATGAGAAAAATAGACATCAAAACATATGTTTGAAAAATTGTAATTGTGTATTTAAAAAAAATTAGACGTATATAAAAAATGTTGTTGGTGTATACGAGAAATTTACAATGTGTGTAAAAAATGTAGACATGTGATGAAAAAAGGAAAATGAAATAAAAATAAAATAGAAAAAATGATGAAAACCTAAGAGAAAGAAGAGAAAAGGAAAAAAACCGAATAAAGCCAAAGAAAACCCTAAGAAAACCAATGCAAAGAGTGAGAAAAAAAACTTGGGCGCGGCTACAGTTCTGGGTTGGGCCAATAGCACCAAGCGCGAGGCAAGACAGAACTACGGCTTGTAACATGCAAGAAATAGCCCTGGCGACCAACAACCCATACATATAGGGAAACGTTTCCAGACGGAGCATCGGCTGAATCGTTCCGTCGGACGCATGAGATATGTTCTATCGTGGGCATCGAACGCTCCTCCCCCTCGCCCACGATCTGAGAAACCGCTTCACGTGCGTGCTAGTCTGGTGGGTCCCAGCCACCAATTTGCTCTCTCTTTATCTTTATTCTCAGTGCCCCGTCCTTATCCTCCCATCCCCTCCCTTTTTCTTCTCAGGCCGCCACAGACGACATCCTAGCTCGCACCTTTTTCCCTCCTCATCTGCCATGTATCCCTCCTCGCGTAGTTGTTTGGCCACGAACGAGGTGAGCTGCTACGGGCAGTGCGGCGAGCTGGAAGCAGACCGCGAGGATGCTGCAGAGATGCACGCGGTTTTTGCTGGACTGCATCCAGCGAGCTGCCATGGTCAACGCAGCGACGACCTTTTTGCTGCAACCGGGGCATACCCGAGCTGGAACCGATGACCCCCGCTGCTTCAATCGGCGAAAGGTCTTCGAGCCGTGGAGACAGACGGTGGGCTGCGACAACCTTTGCTGCAACTGGCCATCCCATTTTGCTGGAACCGACATCGGTTTTCGCAGTCATCAGCCATGCGATTTGCTGGAACCTCCCGACATAGGGGTTACAACCATGGCGGTTTTTTGCCTTTTCTGTTGGAACCGCAACGAGGGTTGCAACCGACGTACCGACGAGCTACAAACCTCTTTGATAGATGTTACAAGCATGGAGTAGGAATGTTACAATCATGGACGACGGACGACGATCCACGCGGCCGACCTCCTGAGGAGCTACAACTGTGTTGGAAATATGCCCTAGAGGCAATAATAAATTGGTTATTATTATATTTCCTTGTTCGTGATAATCGTTTATTATCCATGCTAGAATTGTATTGATAGGAAACTCAGATACATGTGTGGATACATAGACAACACCATGTCCCTAGTGAGCCTCTAGTTGACTAGCTCGTTGATCAATAGATGGTTACGGTTTCCTGACCATGGACATTGGATGTCGTTGATAACGGGATCACATCATTAGGAGAATGATGTGATGGACAAGGCCCAATCCTAAGCCTAGCACAAGATCGTGTAGTTCGTTTGCTAAGAGCTTTTCTAATGTCAAGTATCATTTCCTTAGACCATGAGATTGTGCAACTCCCGGATACCGTAGGAATTCTTTGGGTGTACCAAACGTCACAACGCAACTGGGTGGCTATAAAGGTGCACTACAGGTATCTCCGAAAGTGTTTGTTGGGTTGGCACGAATCGAGACTGGGATTTGTCACTCCGTGTAAACGGAGAGGTATCTCTGGGCCCACTCGGTAGGACATCATCATAATGTGCACAATGTGACCAAGGAGTTGATCATGGGATGATGTGAGTTACGGAACGAGTAAAGAGACTTGCCGGTAACGAGATTGAACAAGGTATAGGGATACCGACGATCGAATCTCGGGCAAGTAACATACCGATAGACAAAGGGAATTGTATACGGGATTGATTGAATCCCCGACATCGTGGTTCATCCGATGAGATCATCGTGGAACATGTGGGAGCCAACATGGGTATCCAGATCCCGCTGTTGGTTATTGACCGGAGAACGTCTCGGTCATGTCTGCATGGTTCCCGAACCCGTAGGGTCTACACACTTAAGGTTCGATGACGCTAGGGTTATAGGGCAAGTATGTACGTGGTTACCGAATGTTGTTCGGAGTCCCGGATGAGATCCCGGATGTCACGAGGAGTTCCGGAATGGTCCGGAGGTAAAGATTTATATATAGGAAGTATGGTTTTGGCCACCGGAAGTGTTCCGGGCATCACCGGTAGTGTACCGGGACCACCGGAGGGGTCCGGGGGTCCACCGGGAGGGGCCACAGGGCCCCGGAGGCATACATGGGCCAAGTGTGAGAAGGGACCAGCCCCTAGGTGGGCTGGGGCGCCTCCCCACCAAGGCCCATGCGCCGGAGAGAAGAGGGGGCAAACCCTAGGGCAGATGGGCCCTTAAGGCCCATGCCTGGTGCGCCTCCCTCTCCCCCCCACTTGGCCACCACCCTAGATGGGTTTGGGGCTGCCGCACCCCTTGGGGTGGAAACCCTAGAGGGGGCGCAGCCCCCTCCCTCTCCCTTATATATAGTTGAGGCATTGGGGGCTGCAAACACATGAGTTTTCCTCTCCCTCGCGCAGCCCTACCTCCTCCTCCTCCTCTCCCGCGGTGCTTGGCGAAGCCCTGCGGGATTGCCATGCTCCTCCATCACCACCACGCCGTCGTGCTGCTGCTGGATGGAGTCTTCCCCAACCTCTCCCTCTATCCTTGCTGGATCAAGGCGTGGGAGACGTCACCGGGCTGCACGTGTGTTGAACGCGGAGGCACCGTTCTTCGGTGCTTAGATCGGAATCAACCGCGATCTGAATCGCTACGAGTACGAATCCTTCATCCGCGTTCTTGCAACGCTTCCGCATCGCGATCTAAAATGGTATGTAGATGCACTCCCCTTCCCCTCGTTGCTAGATTACTCCATAGATTGATCTTGGTGATGCGTAGAAAATTTTGAATTTCTGCTACGTTCCCCAACAGTGGCATCATGAGCTAGGTCTATGCGTAGTTTCTATGCATGAGTAGAACACAAAGTAGTTGTGGGCGTCGATGTTGTCAATTCTTCTTGCCGCTACTAGTCTTATCTTGTTTCGGCGGCATTGTGGGATGAAGCGGCCCGGACCGACCTTACACGTACACTTACGTGAGACAGGTTCCACCGACTAACATGCACTAGTTGCATGAGGTGGCTAGCGGGTGTCTGTCTCTCCCACTTTAGTCGGAACGGATTCGATGAAAAGGGTCCTTATGAAGGGTAAATAGAAATTGGCATATCACGTTGTGGTCTTACGTAGGTAAGAAACGTTCTTGCTAGAAACCTATACAAGCCACGTAAAAACTTGCAACAACAATTAGAGGACGTCTAACTTGTTTTTGCAGCATGTGCCTTGTGATGTGATATGGCCAGAAGATGTGATGAATGATATATGTGATGTATGAGATTGATCATATTCTTGTAATAGGAATCACGACTTGCATGTAGATGAGTATGACAACCGGTAGGAGCCATAGGAGTTGTCTTTATTTTTTGTATGACCTGCGTGTCATTGAATAACGCCATGTAAATTACTTTACTTTATTGCTAAGCGTGTTAGCCATAGAAGTAGAAGTAATCGTTGGCGTGACAACTTCATGAAGACACAATGATGGAGATCATGATGATGGAGATCATGGTGTCATGCCGGTGACGAAGATGATCATGGTGCCCCGAAGATGGAGATCAAAGGAGCAAAATGATATTGGCCATATCATGTCACTATTTGATTGCATGTGATGTTTATCATGTTATGCATCTTATTTGCTTAGAACGACGGTAGTAAGTAAGATGATCCCTCACTAAAATTTCAAGAGACGTGTTCCCCCTAACTGTGCACCGTTGCGAAGGTTCGTTGTTTCGAAGCACCACGTGATGATCGGGTGTGATAGATTCTAACGTTCGAATACAACGGGTGTTGACGAGCCTAGCATGTACAGACATGGCCTTGGAACACATGCGAAACACTTAGGTTGACTTGACGAGCCTAGCATGTACAGACATGGCCTCGGAACACAAGAGACCGAAAGGTCGAACATGAGTCGTATAGTAGATACGATCAACATGGAGATGTTCACCGATGATGACTAGTCCGTCTCACGTGATGATCGGACACGGCCTAGTTTGACTCGGATCATGTATCACTTAGATGACTAGAGGGATGTCTATCTGAGTGGGAGTTCATAATCAGATGAACTTCATTATCATGAACGTAGTCAAAAAGGTCTTTGCAAATTATGTCATACGCTTTAGTTCTACTGGTTAAGATATGTTCCTAGAGAAAATTTAGTTGAAAGTTGGTAGTAGCAATTATGCGGACTGGGTTCGTAAACTGAGGATTGTCCTCATTGCTGCACAGAAGGCTTATGTCCTTAATGCACCGCTCGGTGTGCTGAACCTCAGCGTCGTCTGTAGATGTTGCGGAACATCTGACATACACGTTTTGATAACTACGTGATAGTTCAGTGCGTAATGCTAACGGTTTAGAATTGTGGCACCAAAGATGATTTTTGAAACGTCGCAGAACATATGAGATGTTCCGAAGACTGAAATTGGGATTTCAGACTAGTGCCCGCGTCAAGAGGTATGAGACCTCTGACAAGTTTCTTAAGCCTGAAGACTAAGGGAGAAAAGCTCAATCATTGAGCATGTACTCAGATTGTCTGAGTACTACAATCGCTTGAATCGAGTGGGAGTTAATCTTCCAGATGAGATAGTGATGATTCTCCATAATCACTACCACCAAGCTATTAGAGCTTCGTGATGAACTATAAATATCAGGGATAGTTATGATGATCCTTGAGCTATTCGCGATGTTTGACACCGCGAGAGTAGAAATCAAGAAGGAGCATCAATTGTTGATGGTTTGTAAAACCACTAGTTTCTAGAAGGGCAAGGGCAAAAGGGATACTTCATGAAACAGCAAATCATTTGCTGCTCTAGTGAAGAAACCCAAGGTTGAACCCAAACCCGAGACTGAGTGCTTCTGTAATGAGGGGAACGGTCACTGAAGCAGTACTACCCTAGATACTTGGTAGATGAGAAGGCAGGCAAGGTCGACAGAAGTATATTGGATATACATTATATGAATGTGTACTTTACTAGTACTCCTAGCAGCACCAGGGTATTAGATACCGGTTCGGTTGCTAAGTGTTAGTAACTCGAAATAAAAGCTGCGGAATAAACGGAGACTAGCTAAAGGCGAGATGACGATATATGTTGGAAGTGTTTCCAAGGTTGATGTGATCAAGCATAGCATGCTCCCTCTACCATCGAGATTGGTGTTAAACCTAAATAATTGTTATTTGGTGTTTGTGTTGAGCATAAACATGATTGGATTATGTTTATCGCAATACGGTTATTCATTTAAGGAGAATAATGGTTACTCTGTTTATTTGAATAATACCTTCAATGGTCTTGCACCTAAAATGAATGGTTCATTGAATCTCGATCGTAGTGATACACATGTTCATGACAAAAGATATAAGATAGTAATGATAGTACCACATACTTGTGGCACTGCCACTTGAGTCATATTGGTACAAAACGCATGAAGAAGCTCCATGTTGATGGATCTTTGGACTCACTCGTTTTTGAAAGGATTGAGACATGCAAACCATGTCTATTGGTATATATGCATGAAGAAACTCCATGCAGATGGATCATTTGGACTCACTTGATTATGAATCACTTGAGACATGCAAATCATACCACATGGGCAAGATGACTGAAAGTCCTCGTTTTCAGTAAGATGGAACAAGAGAGCAACTTATTGGAAGTAATACATTTTGATGTACGCAGTCCAATGAGTGCTGAGGCATGCAGTGGATATCGTTATGTTCTTACTTCACAGATGATTTGAGTAGATGCTGAGTGTATTTACTTGATGAAACACAAGTCTGAATTATTGAAAGGTTCAAGTAATTTCAGAGTGAAGTTGAACATCGTCGTGACAAGAGGATAAAATGTCTATGATATGATCATAGAGATATCTGAGTTACGAGTTTGGCACACAATTAAGAAATTGTGGAAATTGTTTCACGACTAATACCGCTTGGAGCACCATAGTGTGATGGTGTGTCCGAACATCATAACTGCACCCTATTGGATATGATGCATACCATGATGTCTCTTATCGAATTACACTATCGTTTATGGGTTAGGCATTAGAGACAACCGCATTCACTTTAAAAGGGGCACCACGCAATTCCGTTGAGACGACACCGTTTAGAGAAACCTAAGTTGTCGTTTCTTAAAAGTTTGGGGCTGCGATGCTTATGTGAAAAGGTTTCAGGGTGATAAGCTCGAACCCAAAGCGGATAAATGCATCTTCATAGAATACCCAAAACAGTTGGGTATACCTCCTATTTCAGATCTGGAAGTTAACAGGTCCTTTCTCGAGGAAAAGTTTCTCTCGAAAGAATTGAGTGGGAGGATGGTGGAGACTTGATGAGGTTATTGAACCACAACTTCAACTAGTGTGTAGCAGGGCACAGGAAGTTGTGCCTGTGGCACCTACACCAGTTGAAGTGGAAGCTTATGATAGTGATCATGAAACTTCGGATCAAGTTACTACCAAACCTCGTAGGACGACGAGGATGCGTGCTACTTCAGAGTGGTACGTGATCCTGTCTGAGATATCATGTTGTTGGACAATACTGAACCTACGAGCTATGGAGAAGCGATGGTGGGCCCATATTCCGACAAATGGTTAGAAGCCATGAAATCCGAGATAAATGGATCTTTAAGAAGAAGACGGACATGGACGGTAATGTTACCGTCTATGAAGCTCGACTTGTGGAAAAGAGTATTTTCACAAGTTCAAGGAGTTGACTACTATGAGATTTTCTCATCCGTAGCGATGCTTAAGTCCGTCGGAATCATGTTAGCATTAGTTGCATTTATGAAATCTGGGAGATGGATGTCAAAACAAGTTTCCTTACCAGTTTTCGTAAGGAAAGGTTGTATGTGATACAATCAGAAAGGTTTTGTCGATCCTAAGGATGCTAAAAGGTATGCTAGCTCCAGCGATCCTTCCATGGATTAGAGCAAGCATCTCGGAGTCAGAATATACACTTTGATGGAGTGATCAAAGTTTTTTTTTGGGTTTATACAAAGTTTGTTAGAAACTTGTATTTCCAATAAAGTGAGTGGGAGCACTACAACATTTCTGATAAGTATATGTGAATGACATATTGTTGATCCGAAATGATGTAAAATTTCTGGAAAGCATAAAGGGTTGGTTGAAAGGAGTTTTTCAAAGAAAGACCTGGATAAATCTGCTTACATATTGGGCATCAAGATCTATAGAGATAGATCAAGACGCCCGATGATACTTTCAAAGAACACACACCTTGACATGATTTTGAAAGAGTTCAAAATAGATCAGCAAAGGAGGAGTTCATGGCTGTGTTACAAGGTGTGAGTATTGAGTAAGACTCAAGACCTGACCACAGCAGAAGAGAGAGAAAGGACGAAGGTCGTCCCCTATGCTTTAGACGTAGGCTCTACAGTATGCTATGCTGTGTACCGCACATGAAGTGTGCCTTGCCATGAGTTGGTCAAGGGGTACAATAGTGATCCGGGAATGGATCACATGACAGCGGTCGAACTTATCCTTAGTATCTAGTGGACTAAGGAATTTTCTCGATTATGGAGGTGAAAAGGAGTTCGTCGTAAAGGGTTACGTCGATGCGAACTTTGACACTAATCCGGATGACTCTGAGTAGTAAACCGGATTCGTATAGTAGAGAAATTACTTGAAATGGCTCCAAGTAGCGCGTGGTAGCATCCACAAGATGACATAGATATTCGTAAAGCACACACGGATCTGAAAGGTTCAGACCCATTGACTAATAACCTCTCTCACAAGCATAACATGATCAAACCAGAACTCATTGAGTGTTAATCACATAGTGATGTGAACTAGATTGTTGACTCTAGTAAACTCTTTGGATGTTGGTCATATGGTGATGTGACCTGTCAGTGTTAATCACATGGTGATGTGAACTAGATTATTGACTCTAGTGCAAGTGGGAGACTGTTGGAAATATGCCCTAGAGGCAATAATAAATTGGTTATTATTATATTTCCTTGTTCGTGATAATCGTTTATTATCCATGCTAGAATTGTATTGATAGGAAACTCAGATACATGTGTGGATACATAGACAACACCATGTCCCTAGTAAGCCTCTAGTTGACTAGCTCGTTGATCAATAGATGGTTACGGTTTCCTGACCATGGACATTGGATGTCGTTGATAACGGGATCACATCATTAGGAGAATGATGTGATGGACAAGACCCAATCCTAAGCCTAGCACAAGATCGTGTAGTTCGTTTGCTAAGAGCTTTTCTAATGTCAAGTATCATTTCCTTAGACCATGAGATTGTGCAACTCCCGGATACCGTAGGAATGCTTTGGGTGTACCAAACGTCACAACGTAACTGGGTGGCTATAAAGGTGCACTACAGGTATCTCCGAAAGTGTCTGTTGGGTTGGCACGAATCGAGACTGGGATTTGTCACTCCGTGTAAACGGAGAGGTATCTCTGGGCCCACTCGGTAGGACATCATCATAATGTGCACAATGTGACCAAGGAGTTGATCACGGGATGATGTGAGTTACGGAACGAGTAAAGAGACTTGACAAGGTATAGGGATACCGACGATCGAATCTCGGGCAAGTAACATACCGATAGACAAAGGGAATTGTATACGGGATTGATTGAATCCCCGACATCGTGGTTCATCCGATGAGATCATCGTGGAACATGTGGGAGCCAACATGGGTATCCAGATCCCGCTGTTGGTTATTGACCGGAGAACGTCTCGGTCATGTCTGCATGGTTCCCGAACCCGTAGGGTCTACACACTTAAGGTTCGATGACGCTAGGGTTATAGGGCAAGTATGTACGTGGTTACCAAATGTTGTTCGGAGTCCCAGATGAGATCCCGGACGCCACGAGGAGTTCCGAAATGGTCCGGAGGTAAAGATTTATATATAGGAAGTATGGTTTTGGCCACCGGAAGTGTTCCGGGCATCACCGGTAGTGTACCGGGACCACCGGAGGGGTCCGGGGGTCCACCGGGAGGGGCCACAGGGCCCCGGAGGCATACATGGGCCAAGTGTGAGAAGGGACCAGCCCCTAGGTGGGCTGGGGCGCCTCCCCACCAAGGCCCATGCGCCGGAGAGAAGAGGGGGCAAACCCTAGGGCAGATGGGCCCTTAAGGCCCATGCCTGGTGCGCCTCCCTCTCCCCCCCACTTGGCCGCCACCCTAGATGGGTTTGGGGCTGCCGCACCCCTTGGGGTGGAAACCCTAGAGGGGGCGTAGACCCCTCCCTCTCCCCTATATATAGTTGAGGCATTGGGGGCTGCAAACACATGAGTTTTCCTCTCCCTCGCGCAGCCCTACCTCCTCCTCCTCCTCTCCCGCGGTGCTTGGCGAAGCCCTGCGGGATTGCCACGCTCCTCCATCACCACCACACCGTCGTGCTGCTGCTGGATGGAGTCTTCCCCAACCTCTCCCTCTCTCCTTGCTGGATCAAGGCGTGGGAGATGTCACCGGGCTGCACGTGTGTTGAACGCGGAGGCACCGTTCTTCGGTGCTTAGATCGGAATCAACCGCGATCTGAATCGCTACGAGTACGAATCCTTCATCCGCGTTCTTGCAACGCTTCCGCATCGCGATCTACAATGGTATGTAGATGCACTCCCCTTCCCCTCGTTGCTAGATTACTCCATAGATTGATCTTGGTGATGCGTAGAAAATTTTGAATTTCTGCTACGTTCCCCAACAAACTGACGTCCTGAAGAGCTTCAAACGACGTCATGAGGAGCTTCAACCGGCAATTTTTATTGTTACTACCTCGACGGCAAGGTGCCACGACCAGGCGAATGCTACAACCATAGTGTGGGGGAGCTACAACCGTGAACTGTTTTTGGCGGAACGGTGACCGCAACGAGAGCGACGGTCACCACGGTGAGCACGATGGTCACCAAGTCGAGCTAGAAACCATGGGGGCGGTGAGCTGGGACTGTGGTCGGGGGGCAGCGACGGAGACAGGGGGTGCCAGCAGGGGCCCTTGCCCCCTAACATTACTTTGTCAAGCCTAATATGCATGTTAATACATGATAAATTGCTGCTAAAGTCGTGTATACTAGTGAGCTGGCCCTCCCTAACATGGATTGACAATACTTGGCCTTCCTCATTCTAATTTCCTGGCTCCGCCACTGTCGGGGGGTGTTACAACCCGCATCTCCTTGTGCTGGATCTATGACTGAGACGAGCTGCATTGGCCACCACGGTGGAGTTAGAACCACGGCGCGCCTGCGCACATGCTGGAACCAGCAATGCACCGTGCTAGGACCGTCGGCTAAATTTGCTGGAACCAGCGGTGCTACATGGGGGCATGTGGCTTGCGAGGATGCTGGAACCGACGACGACATTAGCTGGAACCAGCTACTTGGGGTGTTGCCATGGGCGCGTGGCGTGCCAAGATGCTGTGCAATGCCACAACCCAACAACTGCATGCGGTGCTGCAATGCCCAGCGGAGCTGGAACGGCCAGGCTGCGGGTGTTGCAACCCGCTGCCGACGAAGATGGACTAGTTGGTTGGGCATATAGACGAGGCGCCCTGGTGACCGCGGCGAGCTGCGATCGGCTTGATGGCGAGTCGCGGCTGAAAGGTCGTGGGGAGCTACAACAGCGGCCGCGGTGAGCTGCAACCTGGGGACCGATGGGGTGCTGCACTGCGAGGCCACCGCCGTGCTGGTTGGGGTCCTCCAACCGTGGGGGGCGCGGCGCGGCACTATGAGTTGCGGGATGCGACGGCTCAAAGTCAACGTGAGCGCCCTATCTCTTTTTGGACGAATCGATGGTGGGGAAGTGGTGGGGAAGATTCAGATCGGCCGGTTGTAGCGGAGTACATCTGACGGCTCGGGTGAGACCGGCCGAAATGGCGCCGACACGCCTTACATGTATATTTGTCGAGGCATTGGTGGCGGGGGGGGGGGGGGGGGATGGCGTGAGAGCTATGTCTCGCTAGTACCGCTTCCTAAATCGACTACACGCGAGTGAATCGGCTGGCCCTTTAGCACCGCTGTTGTTGTGTCGTTATTTGGTCCGCTCTGCTCCGGTCTTTTGTTTTTTCCTTTTTGTTGTACTTTAGTTATTTTTTTGTTCTTGTTTTTCCACCCTTATTCCTTGCTGTTCTTTTTCTTTAATCTACTTTGGTTTTCTTTGTTTTTTTACGTAGTTTTCTTCAATTTTCCTCTCTTTCTTCATCAAACTTTGGTTTTGTTTGTTTCTTTCTAGCTTGTCTTTGTTTTTTTGTCTTCTTTGCTTTTTCATAGTACACAAAATACATTTTTAATGCACACTTCAAACATTTTTTGATAAAAGTTAGTCATTTTCAAATACGTGATGTACATTAAAAAAACATTTTGAACACTAGTTTGATTACACTTTAACATTTTCCAAATACACACTGTACATTTTTACAATGTAAATATATTTTTTAATAATTAGACAAACATTTTTCACATTGTATAAACATTTTTAAAAGTTTCATGGAACTTTTTTTAAACACATGACTATTTCTTTAAAATGTCTCACGCATTTGTTTTTAATGAAAGTAACATATTTAACGCACAGTAACATTTTTTTAGATTGTACTATATTTTTATAAAATTTCACAAATATTTGTTGAGTTACGGGAACTTCTATTAAAAATATCACTTCATATTTTTATGTCACGAAATATTTTTTTACATTATGTCAACATTTTTTTACATTGTATATAATTTTTTATGAAAATTTTAAAAACATATTTTTAAACTCACAAACATTCTATTAAATGTAAAGTACATTTTTTGATTTACAAAATTTATTAAACATTTTAAACTGTCATGTACATGTTTTGTACACATGCTTGGAGTTGCTGCGGGCGACACATAGCCTTGCCCTTTGGGGGGAGCTCCTAATCGGGAGGGCAGCAAAAGCGCCGGTCAGCGCTCTCCGGACCGATCTCTTGTTTGCAAATTCAAAAGTTGTTACGAATTTCAAGAAATGTTCGCACACTCAAAAGATGACTGCGAGTTACAAAATGATTATGATTTTGAAAAATATTCTAGAATTGAAAAAAGGTTCTTGATTTCAAAAAATGTTCACAAATTCATCATATGCTCATGATTTAAAAAAATGTTCATGAATTCGATAATTGTTTACAAGTCTATAAAATGTCAGTGAATCGAAAATATGTTTGCACTTGAAAAAATGTTCATGATTTGGAAAGTGTTATAAATTCAAGAAATGTTCACAAATGCAATGAATGCAAAAAAGTTAGCGATTTCAAAACATATTCACGATTTTTCGTGATTAAAAATGTTCACAAATTCAAAGAGTGTTCATGAATTCAAAAACTGTTTGTGAACTCAATAGGTCTTTGCGAAATGACAATGTTTTTGTTAATTCAAAAAAGTTCATGATTTCAAAGTTGTTCGTAGTTTCCATGAATGTTCTTGAATAAAAAAATATTTTTGAATTTAGAAAATATGGTAATATTTTTGAATTTAGAAAATATGGTGCACATTGGGAAAGCAAAAAGTAATGAAAAAGCTGAGAAATCAGGTTAAAGAAGACTTAAGAGGAAACTCAGGAGAAATAAAAAAGGTTTACGGAACGTTCTATAACCTTCCCAAAACTGGTGGAATAAAAAGATATAAAGAGCCGAGTGGGTTGGCCCAGTAGCGCGTATGAGGGGGCACGCGTTTGTAAGCTATCTGCCGGCCTAGGTGACAAATAAGATCTGGGCCACACGGTGTCAATTACGGATCATGAGTATTACTTCCCCTGGGCCGACCAGTGTGGGTGCTCGATTGAGAGAGATATATAACGCCGGGCGCTCTCTGGCGGCGAACCCCACAGCCCAGGCACGTTCGTCTGTTCCGAGAGCTTCCACGACCTGCTCGACCTAATGTCTCTCGAGCGGCGCGAGACCAAGAAAGCGATCATGGCGACCGACGGGCAGGCCGACCGCCTCAGCTCCCTCCCCGACGACCTCCTCTACCACGTACTCTCCTTCCTCCCGGCGCACGAAGTGGTGCCGACGTGCGTGCTCGCGCGGCGCTGGCGCCACCTCTGGAGATTCGCGCCTGCACTGCGCATCACCGGCGTCAAGGGGTGCAACAACGCGGAGTGGTTCGTCAACTTCGTCCACAGCCTGCTCCTCCTCCGCGACCCCCGCACCCAGCTAGACTCCTTCGAGATCGACCTCGACGACGGCGACTTCGATTTCAAGGAGTTCCTGCCCGCCAACGAGGAGCACGTGAACCGGTGGTTCCGGCACGCCGTGATGTGCGGACCCAGGGTGCTGGCGCTGCGCACCACCGATGGCATCTACATGTACGAGGACGATTACCAGCCGATGATGCTTTCTAATGTCCCTCTCATCTCTCAACACCTTACCAGATTGGAACTCGAGATGGTGGACGTGTACAGCAGTACCCTCGATTTGTCAGGTTGTCCGGCGCTGGTTCATCTCAAGATTGACGACAGCGACATAGATGGGAACATCACTTCTCCGTCCTTGCAACATCTCAGCATCAACCTCAGTTATTTTCGGACAGGCCCCTTTCGCACCCGGATCCGTACGCCTAACCTTGTTTCCCTGGAGCTAATCGATGTTATGCGTAGGGCTCCGGTACTGGTTGAAAACATGCCACTGTTAGTTTCGGCAAGTGTTATTCTTAGTTCACATTGTGTTGATTCTTGTTCTAAGAATGACTGTGGGGATTGCAATGATCTTCAGTGTTATGGTTGTCATTCTTCTGAACGTGGTGCTGATGACAGACGTGGCGAGTCTGTTCTTTTCGAAGGATTAGCAGAAGTCCAGCAGCTGGAGTTGTCAGTTGATCCTAAAGTGGTATGTGCTTCAGTTAATTTGTGATAATTATTACGTATTACGTTGCTCACACAAGTTGCGATCCAATTCATACTATCAAAGTTCTTGACCTCACACAATTATGAATAACAGTTTTGCTAAAAAAGGTTGAAATATTAAACAGTGAGCAGTTTAATTGTAAGATGCATCTAGAAGTATCTATGTGTTTTAAGCCTCTTGCAGGTTTATTCTAGTATGGCTTCTGGAGACAAATTTCTATTCCCCATGCCTTACGTGGCATACTCGCATCTTTTACTAGAAAATTTAAGCAAATTACTTACACAATCTTGTTCCCTTGCACAGTTTATTGTCAACAGGGATTTCAAATTGAGCCCTACATTTAGCAAGTTAAAGACTTTGCTGCTCAGCAAATGGTGTCCCGGTATTGCTGGTGACCTCAATATATTAAGTTGCTTCCTTAAACATTCACCAATTATGGAGAAGCTCACTCTCCATCTTTCTGAGGTACTATATTTTGCACATGAACAATTGTTTGTTATTGCAGTTACTTACCGCGCCTGAATCAATGATTGATTGATAGGGTAAATGCTTCAGGTACCTAAAGTTCCAGTGGAAACACAAAGAAGTTACACTCCACCAGATCAACCACTTGA
Source organism: Triticum aestivum (assembly GCF_018294505.1). Lineage (NCBI taxonomy): Eukaryota > Viridiplantae > Streptophyta > Magnoliopsida > Poales > Poaceae > Triticum > Triticum aestivum. The sequence continues at coordinate 539,900,407 of NC_057799.1, forward strand.
ATGCAGCCATCTGAAGATAGTTGAGATCAGATGTGACGAAGTTGATGAGAGGGCTCAAAGGTTTTTAATATCTTGAGTACCCATGGCATACCGCTCGAGAAAGTTAATATCCATCGAGCTTCTGGATCAGTCGTGAGTTCTCTTTCTTTTCTTTTGTTCTTTATTCGATGTGACATGCTCATTCACATTACACACAAAATGCACTTTTTCACGTAGTTTTAATAAATAAAGCTCATCGTGTAGTAAAGCATCACCCACATAAGCATTATTAAACCATATGGCACACTTGCCATGTCCAAAATAACATGCATAATTATCTTTGTCCAAACATGAGACACTAATCAAGTTTCTATGACATGATGGAACATATAAAACATCTCCAAGCAGAAGCTTGAATCCATCAGCTAACTCCAGGGAGATGTCGCCGATAGCTGCAACTTCTGCTTCAACTCCGTTTGCCACTTCAATGCGTCTTTTGCTTCTTTGCGTAGTCCGCGTCGAATGGAATCCCTGTAACGAATTTGCAACATGAACAGTTGCTCCTGAGTCAATCCACCAAGTAGATTTCGAAAACTGTGTATACAAGGATTCATTTACAAAGGAAACAATGTTGTTACCTCTCTTTGCCATTATGGACTTTAGCTAATCAGGGCAATCTTTCTTATAGTGCCCACTCTTCTTACAATGGAGACATGTGTCTTTGTCCACTGGGAAAGACTTTTGCTGATGCTGATGTTGAGCCTTTCCTTGTGGCTTAGAAGGAGAACCTTTGCTATTTTGATTGTATTTCTTTTTCTTGTTATCCTTCACATAGTTGAGTGAACCACCATGTGAGGCTTTGAGTCTGTCCTCTTGTTGGACACGCATTGCTATTGTCTTTTCAATGTCCCATGTTCCAGGTGACATATTGTAGTTTACAACAAAGGTTTCAAACTCCTTTGGCAGTGAAGCCATGACCAGGTGGACCAGGAGCGCCGGTTTGATCCCCAGATCCGCATCCATGGGATTGAGCTTTGCTGCCATGTTGCTCATCCTAAGGATGTGCTCTCTTATTCCGTGACCACCGCCAGTGTAGTTCTCTATCACCAGTTGCTTTATCAACTGGGTGGGATAAGTCTTTGAAGAACCAGTGCACTGGCTCTTTATCTTTGTAAGCAACTCCCCTACGGAAGTGCACTCTGAAATTGAGCCCACGATGGCGTTCTCAATTGTATTCTTTATAAATGCCATGCAATTTTTGTTTGCATTGACCGACTTTTGGTTTTCGATGGAATATAACATCTCCACTGGAGCATGATCCTTTTTCTTTTTCTCCCACACAGCATCATCATCAGTGGCCTCTCTGACTGGCTCTGTAGGTCTAACCGGCTGTGGTTCATTCACAACCCAGTCCACCTCAGCACAGACAAATGCCAGGTCTACTTTCTTCCTCCACTCAGTGTAGTTGTCACCTCTGAGTGTCGGAACATCTTTCAGGCAACTCATCAAGTGGTAACCTCCTGAAATCACAATTGAAGTGAGATCATTGTAACAATCATATGCATTAATCTAACGTTGGTCAAATTAAACATACAATTGTCTATGCAATTAAATCTATATTACCGTTGGGCTAAATAGAAATAAATGCACCTTTAATTTCAATAATAAAACATGATCATGTTATTAACAACGTTTAGATAGAAGTTTAGATAGAATTAAGTCTTTAAGAGCGTGTTAAAGTGATTATTAAAATGAATATGCTTATGTTATTTTTATGACCAACGTTGTTAATAACATGATCATGTTTTATTATTGAAATTAAAGGTGCATTGATTTCTAATATTTTTCCCAACGATAATATAGATTTAATTGCATAGACAATTATATGTTTAATTTGACCAACGTTAGATTAATGCATATGATTGTTATAATGATCTCACTTAAATTGTGATTTCAGGAGGCTACCACTTGATGAGTTGCCTAAAAGATGTTCCGACACTCAGAGGTGACAACTACACTGAGTGGAGGAAGAAAGTAGACCTAGCATTTGTCTGTGCTGAGGTGGACTGGGTTGTGGATGAACCACAGCCCGTCAGACCTACAGAGCCAGTCAGAGAGGCCACTGATGATGATGCCGCGTGGAAGAAAAAGAAAAAGGATCATGCTCTAGTGGAGATGTTATATTCCATCGAAAACGAAAAGTCGGTCAATGCAAACAAGAAGTGCATGGCATTTATAAAGAATACAATTGAGAACACCATCGTGGGCTCAATTGCAGAGTGCACTTCCGCAGGGGAGTTGCTTACAAAGATAAAGAGCCAGTTCACTGGTTCTTCAAAGACATATGCCACCTAGTTGATAAAGAAACCGGTGACAGAGAACTACACTGGCGGTGGTCATGGAATAAGAGAGCACATCCTCAGGATGAGCAACATGGCAGCAAAGCTCAAGCCCATGGATGTGGATCTGGAGATCAAACCAGCGCTCCTGGCCCACCTGGTCATGGCTTCACTGCCAAAGGAGCTTGAAACCTTTGTTGTAAACTACAATATGTCACCTGGAACATGGGACATTGAAAACAAAATAGCAATGTGTGTCCAAGAAGAGGACAAACTCAAAGCCTCACATGGTGGTTCACTCAACTATGTGAAGGATAACAAGAAAAAGAAATACAATCAAAATAGCAAAGGTTCTCCTTCTAAGCCACATGGAAAAGCTCAACATCAGCATCAACAAAAGTCTTTCCCAGTGGACAAAGACACATGTCTCCATTGTAAGAAGACTGGGCACTATAAGAAAGATTGCCCTGATTGGCTAAAGTCCATAATGGCAAAGAGAGGTAACAACATTGTTTCCTTTGTAAATGAATCCTTGTATACACAGTTTTTGAAATCTACTTGGTGGATTGACTCAGGAGCAACTGTTCATGTTGCAAATTCATTACAGGGATTCCATTCGACGCGGACTACGCAAAGAAGCGAAAGACGCATTGAAGTGGAAAACGGAGTTGAAGCAGAAGTTGCAGCTGTCGGCGACATCTCCCTGGAGTTAGCTGGTGGATTCAAGCTTCTGCTTAGAGATGTTTTATATGTTCCATCATGTCATAGAAACTTGATTAGTGTTTCATGTTTGGACAAAGATAATTATGAATGTTATTTTGGACATGGCAAGTGTGCTATATGGTTTAATAATGCTTATGTGGGTGATGCTTTAATACACGTTGAGCTTCATTTATTATCACTATGTGAAAAAGTGCATTTTGTGTGTAATGTGGATGAGCATGTCGCGTCGAATAAAGAACAAAAGAAAAGAAAGAGAACTCAGGACTCATCAAAATTATGGCACTGTCACTTGGCCATATTTCCAAGGGGAGAATAGAAAGATTAGTCAAAAGTGAAATTCTTCCTCCGTCAGAGTTCTCAAACTTAGAACAATGCATAGATTGCATTAAAGGAAAGTATGTAAAACAAATAAAAAAGGATGCAAACCGTAGCACAACAACACTAGAAATCATTCACACTGACATTTGTGGACCATTTCCGGTGAAAAGTGTGGATGGATATGACTCGTTCATAACATTCACAGATGATTACTCTCGCTATGGTTATATATTTCCAATCTAAGAAAGATCTGAAGCGTTGGATAAATTTAAGATATTCAAAGCTGAAGTTGAAAATCAGTATGATAAAAGAATAAAGATAGTAAGATCCAACCGTGGGGGAGAGTACTACGATTGGCACACTTCATATGGCCAAGTCCCTGAACCTTTTGCAAAGTTCTTGCAGGAGACTGGCATAGTAGCCCAGTATTCAATGCCGGGCGAGCCTCAGCAAAATGGAGTAGCTGAAAGGCGCAACCGTACACTTATGGATATGGTGCGCAGCATGATGAGTTACTCCACCTTGCCATTGGGATCATGGATGGAGGCGCTTAAAACTGCCATTCACATTCTCAATAGAGTACCAAGCAAGTCGGTGCCCAAAACACCATATGAGCTATGGACATGAAGAGTGCCCTCCCTACAACACTTCAGGGTGTGGGGGGTGCCCTGCTGAGGCCAAAATGTTTAATCCAAACATTACAAAGTTAGATCCCAAAACGGTGAGTTGCCACTTCATTGGCTATCCAAACAGATCAAAGGGTTTTCGTTTCTACTTTCACGGCAGATATACAAAGTTTGTAGAAACAAGACATGCAGTCTTCTTAGAGGGTGAATGGTAGCTCAGAAAATTGATCTTGAGGAGAAGAGGGTGCATGCACCTAATCCGATGATTCAGGAGCCATTTTCTCACTACCAGTTGTAACTCCACCCATGACAACTATGAGGGTAGACCCGGAACCTGTCCGTCAGGAGCCCACTGAACCCGTTGTTGAGCATGAAAGGGAGGTGCAGCGGCAAATTTTAGAAGAAGTGCCAAAATTTGAGGCACAGAATGTGCCAGAAACTGAGGCCCTTAGAAGGTCTACAAGACACAAAAGTAAGCTATTTCTACCGATTATAAAGTTTATAACACGGAAGTAGTTCATACAGAAAAAGATCCCACCTCATATGAAGAAGCCATGAGAAGCCCTCATTCATCGAAGTGGATGAAGGCAATGGAAGACGAGATGAAATCGATGAGTTCCAAAGATGTTTGGGACTTAGAGGAAATACCTAAAGGAGCCAAAACAATGGGCTGCAAATGGGTCTACAAAACTAAGTATGACCCTAATGGGAATGTAGAAAAGTATAAAGCCCGACTTGTGGCAAAAGGATTTACACAAAGAGAAGGGATAGACTACAATGAGACATTTCCCCCGGTCTCATGTAAGGACTCCTTCAGAATCATAATGGCATTAGTTGCACATTTTGATTTAGAGTTACATCAAATGGATGTTAAGACGACATTTCTGCATGGTGATTTAAAAGAAAAGGTCTACATGAAACAACCCAAAGGTTTTATCATGGAAGGGAAGGAAATATGGGATGCTGCCTGAAGAAATCTATTTATGGATTAAGGCAAGCCTCTAGACAGTGGTATCTAAAGTTTAATCAAACGATTAAAAGTTTTGGATTTAAAGAAAATATTGAGGATAACTGCATTTATGAAAGGTTTAAAAATGGGAAATATTTTTTTCTAATCTTGTATATGGATGATATCCTGCTTGCTAGCAGCGATGTTAGTCTACTACAAGTAACAAAGAAGTTCTTATCCTCAAATTTTGACATAACAGATCTTGGTGAAGCATCATATGTTTTGGGCATAGAAATCCATCGAGATAGGAACAATGGAGTCTTAGGACTATCGCAGAAAGCATATTTAGAAAAGGTTCTTCAAAAGTATAATATGCATGCGAGTAAAGCCACACCTGCTCCTATAGTCAAGGGCGATAGTTTTGGGAAATTCCAATGTCCCAAGAACCGGTACGAGATCGATCAAACGAAAGCAGTACCATATGCTTCGGCTGTTGGGAGCTTACAGTATGCACAAGTGTACACTCGCCCTGACTTAGCTTTTATCACCGGGGTACTCGGTAGATATCAAGAGAATCCAGGCATAGAGCACTGGAATATGGTAAAGAAAGCATTGCGTTATGCGCAAGGCACGAAGGACTACATGATAAAATACATGAGATGTGATTCCCTAGAGATAAAAGGGTATTCAGACGCAGATTTTGCGGGGGACAGAGATGATAGAAAATCCTCGTAAGGACACATATTCACTCTTGCTGGGGAGCTATTTCGTGAAAAAGTTCCAAACAGTCGATAGTTGCATCATCCATGATGTATGCAGAATTCATAGCATGCTTGGAGGCCACGAGGCAGGCGATATGGCTAAAGAAATTTATACCCGACTTGAAAATGGTAGATTGTATTCACAAACCACTAAAGATGTACAACCAGCTCGCAGTATTCTATGCTCACAACAACAGGTCGAGTAATGTTGCCAAAACAATAGAGATAAGGTATTATGTTGTGAAAGATAAAATCCAGGATCACACTATAAGTCCCGAGCATATAAGGACAAAGGATATGATTGCGGATCCGCTAACGAAAGGCTTACCACCCAATGTGTTCAAGGAACACTTAGCCGGCATGGGTTTAAGGGAAAGCCTATGATTCCTGGATCATGAGAGGCCCATCTAAACAAAACATATGTTGTAGCTGTATGATTCTATCGGCAATTAAGCTGTGGCGATGAAACATGCTCTATGTACCAATATGTGATGAAACAAATAAACTAGAAAGTATAAGGTTAAAAGTAAAGTTGAGATCAAGGGGGAGAATGTTAGGTTGATCTCCCCCCGTTCGAACCCAACGGGTCGAACGGCCCCTGACTCGCGCCGTGATCGGGGGCGGAATGGGGCTAGGGTTTTTCAGAAGGTTCGATCGAGGCAGGTTTTGACCCAGCGAAATGATCGCGTGGCCGTCGGATTTTAGTGGAGGGCCGAGATCGAAACCCTAGATCCAGTGCTGGGCCCCTGTGACCTGCGCTATATTAACAGAGGTGGGGGGCCGGGGCACGGGACACGAAGTTCACCGCCACCACAAACCCCACCGATATTACCTACCGATCTATGGTTAATGCGGTGCTCACGGGAAGCCTCCACCAACTCGCCATCTCTCAGTCTTCGCCGCCGTCACCATCCCACCATGTCCACCGGCGGCAGCTCTTCAGGCCAAGGCGAAGGTGGGACCACCGGGATCTCTAGCCTACCCCGATCCAGAGGATCTAACACCAGTTCGATAGCCAAAACTTGGTGTCAGCCCCATTGCCAATAAAGAACTTGGCTGCCAAGTTTAAAATTTCTTTGCATTTTCTAAGCAGCTGAAGAAGGATGAGTCAGGAAAGTATTTGGCCTTAAGAATTTGAGCTCAAAGGCTGTCGTCGTTCTGATAGATTATTCCAAATCCATTTGGTGATCAAAGCCAGATTCGTGATTCTGGCATTAGTTATACCCAAACCACCTTGCCACTTCGGTTTACACAGGTCCTCCGATCCCATCGGATCATGTGGTATTTACGTTTAGCGGCTTCCGCTTCCTAGAAAAACCTTCCATGAACTTTACCAAATTTCGGTTGAACCCCTTCACGAAGAATAAAAGGGGCCATAGCGTACATAGGGATCACAAATAAGCACGCGTTAGCGAGTAAGCCTCGGCCTTGAGGACATGACTCTTCCTTGGCAGGGGTCGACCCTTTTCTTTTTTGACCTTATGGACCGTCGGATCTCAATCCGACGCGAGAAGCGCTTTGTCAGGGCAAGGGAGCCTTAATCATCATGAACAAGTTGAAAGGTTCCTCCAGGCTGTGTTGCATGTTGAAGAAGTTGAAAAGGTTCCTCTCTTATGCAGGCATGCACATATATTATGGTTACCTGGTTGATGAGGCATGCATGTGAATGCCGGCTGTGTGTTTTGTCCCGATCGAACATGTCTCTAGCAATGGTGTCTGGCCGGGCCATCATTCCCTTCCTTTCCATTTATATACGGTTGCGTTAATCTTGAACGAATAAGAAAAATAAAACACACAGAAAACTACGCGTGGCTGGCTGGCCTATAAAGAGGAGCGACGTCTTCGGAGAGGATAACCGATGTAGCTTCGGTTCTCAACTCCTGTTTTTCTCTTTTCAGTCTCTGCTATAGCCTATAAGGCATTTGTACATGTTTCTATTTTGAAACCAGCAGTGTAATTTTAGTTGTTGGCAACTTAGCAATAGCATCCATCCAGTAGTTGTCTTGGTTTGTTAACATGCAGGTACCTTACGACTATCAGTATCAGCTGGCCGTGGCTGACTACTGGGAGGGGAGGGCGACCATGGAACCAAATGTATGGGTTCCTGCGCTCCCTTTGCAGATGACAGTTGCTGCTCCTGCTAGCAACACTGATCTGGTCGTCAGCTCCAGCGAACAGCAGGAGCTGAAGCTGGTCGAGAAGGGTACTGATTATCAGTATGAGTGCAGCAATCCTATTGAAGACTTCGAGAAAGCAGCACGAGCATTTGAGGATAATCTTCAGCAGATGGAAACGAAGATGCACCTGTTCCCTCCAAGCATGGAAGAACTCTCCAAGTACTCCAAACCCAAGGTGGTGTCCATCGGTCCGTACCACCACGGCTCGAACGAAGCCATCCAGCAGATGGAGAGCACCAAGTACGCGGCCGCCTGCCACTTCATCAAGGAATCGCGGCGCCCCGTTGAGGAGGTGTATGGGGCGGTCTTCGCGGTGGCCGTTGAAGCCCGCAGCTACTACGACGCGGACAGGCTGCGGGATCTCAGCGACAACGACTTCAAGCCTATGATGTTCTATGATGGCTGCTTCCTGCTGCAGTATATGCTATTTTTGTGCAGAGACAACGGCGACGAAGAGAAGCCGACAGCTGAGGTGGATCAGTGGCTGTACAATGCTTTCAGCTCCATCGACCGCCGCATCTTCAGTGACATTGTGCTGCTTGAGAACCAGCTCCCCTGGGTGGTGGTTCAAAAGCTCAAGGACTTCATGCCCCGGCCTGGCCTGGACATGGAAACGGTCCTTGGACGCGTGAAACATTCTCTGCAAGCGCGGCGGCATCTTAAATTCGATGCTCCTAAATTGGACGATAGCTACGTACCGCCGCATCTCCTTGGCTACCTACGATTCTATATTGTAGGAAGCACCGACGACACTAGTAGTACTAGTCGTACCCCAGTGCCCGAGATCACCTTATCTGAAAAGGTCAAGAAACTATCAATGTCTGTCAGCGTCATCGAGCTTGCAGAGATGGGCATCAAGCTCAGAGCCGACGATGCTACAGCAGAGCTAAAGAAGATGCGCATCACCAACGAGTGGTTCACCGGCAAGCTCTTCTTGCCTCCAGTGTCCCTCGACGATGCCAACGCACGGTTCCTCGTCAACATGGCAGCTTTGGAACTGTGCATCACCCCAGATTTCCGTGTAGCTCATGATACACGGTCTACTGTCTGCTCCTACCTCAGCCTTCTGGGGATGGTCACCGACAATGATACTGATGTGCAGGAGCTGCGAAATAAGCTTATACTGCAAGGAGGAGGAGGCCTCACCAACGGGGACGCACTCAAGCTGTTCACCGGGCTTGAGAAGTACCTGCGCCCCGGGAACTGCTATGACAACATCATTATAGCGATTGAAAACTACAGGTCCCATAGGCGGTTGCGGATCAAGGTGTACAGGTTCTGTTACAGGAACCGCACGGCCATCATCGCCACGGTGTCCGCCATTGCTGGACTTGCAGGTTTCCTCGGGACGCTCAAGTCTTTCCAGTAAGCTAGCTGCACCGCCTCTCCTGCCATGGCGAGCGTTGTGTTGTACATCTTGTATCTTGGTGTTCCCTTTCCTTGCTACAATTAAAAATTAATCAGTTCCATGTATATGACTGAGCTAGTTCCATTTGCTTCTTAAAATTCTCGGTTATTGCATTTCACAAGGTCAGTGAGTTTGTGCTGATCTAGTGTTCCCTTTTCTTTTCTTGACGTCCCTATACCAATCTTAATTGAACCGCAGCAACTTGGTGGTAGGATATATATAGTACTGTATATGGTTAATTAGTCGTAAACTGCCCCGTGATGGGTCAGAGGTACGTAGCTGGCACTACCACCTACCATGTGCCAACGTGCAATACATCAGGGGCGCCAAAGCATAGATGATGTCATTGTTAGAGTAAAACGATATTGAGTGAATGGATGATTAGTCCTATTGATTCTCAAGTAGATATATATCTGGAAGTTGCTGAAAGAATTGGTGCGTATTCGGAGGGATCCCTCCATAGCAGGTGCCTTTTGGCAGAGAAGGGACATGATTGTTCGGAGTTGCACACACCCCTTTGCTAATGCTGATTTGTTAACTACTCCCTCCGTAAACTAATATAAGAGCGTTTAGAATACTAAATTAGTGATCTAAACGCTCTTATATTATTTTACAGAGGGAGTAGAATATGCTAATTAATTCCTACCACTCCTCGGACAACACCGTTTCTTGAATGATTCATCATTGAAGGCTTCTTGTATATTCATCTTCCATCTTGAGAAATCATTTGTATAATCTTGAGTTTCCCCTAAAACCACATGGAAAAATCTGAGAAAAATAGTGTAGATATGTTGCTAAAACTCTTCTAAACTCAGTGGGAAAACAATAAGTAAGAAATGATGCAACATATAATGATTATCGTCTGTTTGATAACTCGTATAAGAAAAACCTTTAAAGAAGGAGAAAACTCATTGGTGAATTTAGAGAACAATAAACATGCTTTGAATATACTTTCCTTAAAAATCCCAGTGGGGAAAATTAAAAGCATCGCATATATCGCCTTATTAAAACCATTTATGAGAAACTCGAGAAAACTCATAGAGGAAAAGAATGTGATCTGATATGCCATTGAAAACTCATGTAAAATCCAGTGAAAAAAATATCAGGAGAAAATTATATGACATGTGATGGTGATTGTCTTTTTGATAACTTATAAGAGAAAACCTCGTAAGGATAAAACTCATTGGTAAGTTTAGAGGACAATTAATATGACTTGTATACATCCTCTAAAAAACCCCAGTGGGTAAAATAATATGTATGACATATATACTTGTATTGATATTACCTCATTACAAATATATATTTTACATGACCTCATTACAAATCTTGATGAGAACCTTGAGAGTAAACTCATAAAGGGAAAAGGAGTGTAATATAATGTCTGACTAGCTTATAATTCAGGAAGAGACTCCCCGAATTCCTCCAAATGTCGAAGCCGTCACATACCAATTCCGTGTGCATGTTTCTCCAATGTTGAAGTTGATAGAGACTTCGTGAACAAATCGGCAAGGTTGTCGCATTATTTGATTATGTAGGATGGGCAATATGGTGATATTTCATATTAAGTAACATATTTGCATTCGATCAGCACAAACAACATTATTGTTGAGATAATGGTTGGTGTTCAATGGAATCAATTCCACATGATCATTGCATGTGGTTCATCATTCTGTGAAGCTACAAGAATACAAGTGATGTCTCATGCATACTTAACAATGATAGGTGGATGTAGCCATAAAGGTCTGTTTTGAAGACTTTCATTGGATGGATATCACACCAAACAAGACACAGAGCTTGTCTGTGATCTAACATAGTGGAGATCGATCTGATCGATGTATCTGAAGGTATTGGTGTCTAAATTTCTCTAAAATTGATATACTAGGACAATATGTTTCATGCATTGAAGATATCAAAAGATATTATTGATTCCTAACCAATTATTTTTGGTGGATCTAACGGTACTAGAATATGGAACCTTGGGTTAGAATATCTTAATTTCATTTTCTCATGGTCTAAATGGATCTTTCTCTACGTCTAGAGACTGAACAATCATGGAAGTCATTGATGGATAAGACTTTCCCATAACAAATTCCTGCAATATATTATGGATATAGACAACATGATGTACTATAATACATGATTGAAGGCACTTGAATTGTAGCTAAAGCAAAATTTGTTTTTGCTTACATCCTTCGTCTCAAATTCTGTCTATAGATGATTACGCCCTTCATCAATATCTTGTGTGTTGCCAATAATGTTATAATCAATAACATACACTGACCAAATGTGGTATCCAAAGAGATTTTTTTCATGAACACGTATGAGTAATCATCATCGTTGGAGTAATTCATTTGTATAAGGAACTCACTAAGTTGATTGTACCAAATTTTTTTGATTTGTTGTAAGTCATGTAGTGACTTACTTAGTTTACACAATACATGTTGCATTTCTATTTTCGATTCAGAATTAGGATTCCCATGTGGAATCAATGTAATACTAGTTGTTGTTTAAACACTAAAAAGAAACTCTTTTCTTGAGTCTTTCTAGTGTCGTTACAACCGAACAAGGGCAAGGCTTCATTACCTTACTTCATGCAAATTGCTTCAACATTTGACACATCTTTTGTTCTATAGACTTTTGTACTAGAGTTGTGTCCCATATTTCCATGGCATTTTGAAGGTCTACCTATGTAATACTTTTTTTTTGACGGAAGTCTCCTCTGATAGAGATCCCAGCCGCTCGATCATGAACCGGTATAGGTGCAGGCCATGCCTTGGCCCAAGCCGCCTCAAGGCTGGATTGCCCTCTCGATAGCCGGCACATTTGTGGATGAAACAGGGGAGGCCAGTGCTGGCATGATACTAAGGAATCCCGACGGATCAATTATTTTCTGAGCATACATATATCTATTCTATTGCAAGGATGTCCTAGAAGCTAAAATAAGTGCAATCTTAGAAGGACGGTCTTTGAGTTTACAACATTCTGATTTACCAATCGTGATCCATTCTGAGAATCCGATTGTGATTGCTGCCCTAGCAGATGATTCACTAGGCCGTTCTGCTTATGGACACTTGATGACAGAGATCAAGAAGCCCTTGGAGCTGCGTGGGTTTATTCCATTGAAAATTGCTCATAACCAAAATAGAGTTGCTCTTAGTCTAGCTAATACAGGGAGATATGCAGGTAGCACCGCTTGTTTGTTGCACCAAGTTTCAGACAGTGTGCAAAATTTTGTATTAGCAGACTGTAACACTATTTCAGAAGAATAAAATACCCACTATTTTCCGCAAAAAATAAACTTCTCCTCTGCCAACTAAATTTGAGCTAAATCGATTCTGGATGTGCAGTTTTACCTGTTCGTAAAACACAATGCATGTCTTTGTGTGTGCATGCATGATTGGTTACTTAGAGCATCTCCCACAGGCGCGCTAAAAAAGTGTTTACAACATTGGAATCGTGACTTTGTGCGCGCCGCGGAGCGCTGGCTCCAGCAGCCGCTACAAAATATAGCGCGCGCGAGCCGCTCCAGCAGACACGCTAAACTGCAGCGCGCGCGAGTAGCCAAAGCTTGTCATATGTTGCATTTTGGAGACAATATGATGATATTTCAAACATCAAAACAAGACATAGCATAGTTTAAAATGACCAAACAAGTTCATGACATAAAAGTTCAAAATCATGCCCACATCATCATCCAACCAAGTTCAAAACCGAACCAAGTTCATGACAAAAGTTCACACAAACAAGTGGCACATCAACAATCATGCCTCATCCTCGTATTCATCCTCCTCTTCCTCTGATTCTTCATCCTCATCCAAAGACGATTCTTCCCCCTCCTCTTCATTGGCGCGCGCCGCATCATCATGGGGGGCTCGGAAGGTGTTGGCAAGATCTCCAACGGCATCATGCGAAGGTGTGTGATGAGGCACACCAGAAGGCATTCCACCCATGTCACCCGTAGGTGCTCCCATGCCTCCCATGTCCCCCATGGTAGCTCCGAACCCCCCCATGCCTCCCATGCCGCCCATGGTAGCTCCGAAGCCACCAATGCGTCCCATGTCACCCATGCCGCCCATGCCACCCACGCTGCCCATGCCAACCATGGCTCTTTTTTCGGCCAAGACTTTTTCATGGGCAAGATTGACGTACTCCTTTTGCTTATCATCGAGGGTAGATGTGTCCATGAAGAACAAGTTCTTCTCCCATTCCAACAATCTAGTTCGCTCCTCCATGGCCAATTTCTTCTCCTCCAATGCCACATTTCTCTCCTTGGCCCCCACCCTCCTCTCCTCGGCCGCGGCATCTTGGCTCCTTGCCATCTTCCTCACCTCGTTCGCTTCCTTTCTTGCATTCACAATAGCTTCCATAGCATTTTTTAGCTCGTCATCTCCCTTTCCTCTTCTTCTTTTCTTTTCCGTCTTTCTTGAATCCATTTGTTCTTTTTGGCTTGGAGTACGCAACCGAGTTTGGTGTAGGGCTTCTCTTGCCGTCATCACTTGATGCCTCCTCCTCATCATCGTCCAAATCAATAGTTCCCTTGCGTTTGTTGCTCTCATCATCGACACCATCACGGGGCTTCCATTTCTCATCATCCTTCAACTCTGCATAGCAATGAGGCAAGGTAAATGGTCTCCCTTTCTTGGTCTTCTTCTCCTCTCCTTGAAATAAGTTTTGTGCAATAGTGAGCTACAAACAAAAGAACAAGTTAGCACTTGAAACACCAAGAAGAAGCATGATGAACATGGAAGAATCATGAAAGAAATGGCACTTATGATATCTCTATCATTAGTGCCACTTGGGTTCAACGTGTCAACCGCCTTAAGTGCGGCCGCCCACCTTTGACAATCTCGGTTGATTGTCGACCAACCTGAGCGAAGAGAACTTCCCGAGCGGCCAATTCCACTTTCGTTGTGTAGATCAAAGTGCTCCTTCATCCGGTTCCAATATGCATCTCTACTTTGATCCCCTATAACGGTGGGATCCCTCAACACTTGCAACCATGTATTGCATAGCAAGATGTCTTCGTCCATGGTGTAGTTGCCCCCTCTTCCTTTCGTTGCATCGACGATACCCTCACCATCCTCGTCCATCTCAAACTCATGATCATCGAAATGCGCTTCATTGGTTTGAGACCAATGAGAGTTGTTCGAGCCAACGCCCATAGTTGACATGTATGTCTCGTCATTGAAACTACAAAGTATATACAACAAAGCAAATAAGCTATCCATATGTATGCATTCAAAAAACAACAACAACAAAAAAGTGGGCGAAATTTTACCTTGTGGGCATTTCATTGAACACCTTGTGCGCATCGGCTGCCGGCGGAACAAGTGAGCTCGCCGACGCTTCGGTCGCCGCCACATCCGTCGCATGCCCTGGAAGCTTCTTTTTCGGCCGCCTAGAGGAGCCGTCCGCCGCCTTGTTCTCCTTCCTGGACACTTTGCCCGTCTTCGCCGGCGCCGCATTTTGGAGCTTCGAGAGGGGGTGGGGGGGGGGGGCACGTGGCTTCACGGCGGGCGCTGGCGTGACGCCACCCGCCGCAGAGGTCGTCTTGGCGGCATGAAAAGGCCGTGCGCGATACCAGTGCTTGGAGGAGCACCGACGGAGGCGAAGCCAAAGCTCCCCGCGCAAGGGTTTGCGGCGGCGGCGGCACCGGAAGGGTCACGGGTGTAGGAAGGGCTGAGGGGGATGTCGGCGCGTTCGTTCATCGTGCGAATTCGCCGGCGGTGGTGCGGCGGAGAGGGTGCGGCGCGGGCACTCGAGTGTGCATCACGCGGAAGTGGGCGCACGAAATAAGTGGCGCGTCATGCCGTTTCGCCCCGCGCGCTAAACTACTTATTCCGCGTGCACGGTTTTTGCGCCTTCACTAAAGCGCCCGGAGCGGCTGCGCGCACAGAAAACCCAAATTTTCCAACGCGGTTGTTGGAGATGCTCTTAGGCGTACACTGGTATATATAACCACGTCGGCCTCCAAAGAGGTTATTCACGCCGGTTTGCATGTTGCTCTCGCTGTGGCCACTTTCCTATAGTACTGTACTGCTAATACCTTAGTCATCGAAAAGTTGAGAGGTTCCTCCAGTCTGTCGCATGTTGAAGAAGTTGAAAAGGTTCCTCTGTACGTTAAGCAACATGCATATATGGTAGTAATATATTATGTTTACCTTGATGAGGCAAGCATGTGACGGCAGGCTGCGTGTTTTGTCCTGATCGAACATGTCCCTAGCAATTAGCAATGGCATCCGTCCGGCCGGATCATCATTTCGTCTTTATTTTATTCTTTTCATTTATATATACGGTTGAGTTAATCTTGAACGAGTAAGAAAAAATTAGGACAGAGAGAAAGCTACTCAGGCCAGTAGTTGGTCTATAAAGAGGAGCGGCATATCACTGATGTAGTTTTGGACTTTTGGTTACCAACTCCTCCTCTTTTCTAGTCTCTGCTCTAGGACATTTGTGCTGTACATGTCTCTGACATTCTCCCACGATACCACTACCAGCAGTGTACGTAGTTTTTTTGTAGTTAGCAGTAGCAACCATCCAGATCCAGTACTTCTCTTAGCTTGCTAACATGGAGGCACCTTGCGACTATCAGCTGGCCGTGGCTGATTACTGGGACGGGAGGCCGGCCATGGAGCCAACTGCATGGGTTGCTGGCCTCCCGTTGCAGATGACAGTTGCTGCTCCTAGCAACAGCGATCTGGTGGTCAGCTCCAGCGGACGGCAGCAGCTGAAGCAGGTTGATGAATACGACCACTATGCGGTTCAAGTGTTCGAGCAAGCAGCAGAATCACTCAAGGAGAGAGTGGAGGAGATGGAGACAAAGATGCACCTGTTCCCGCCAAGCATGGGGGACCTCGCCGACGAGTACGCCGCCCCCAAGGTGGTGTCCATCGGCCCCTACCACCACGGCCGGACCCCGGCGCTCCAGGAGATGGAGAGCGTCAAGCACGCGGCCGCCTGCCACTTCGTCAAGGCCACGGGCCGCCCCATCCAGGAGGTGTACTGGGCGGTCTGCACGGTCGCAGAGGAGGCCCGCGCCCACTACGACGCCGGCAGGCTGGGGGCTCTCGGCGACGACGACTTCAAGCCGATGATGTTCCTCGACGGCTGCTTCCTGCTGCAGTACATGCAGTTTTGGTGCAGAGAGAGCGGCGGCGACGAGGACCCGGACATGGATCCGTCGCTGTACAACGCTTTCAGCTCCATCGACCGCCCCATCTTGAGTGACGTGGTGCTGCTTGAGAACCAGCTGCCATGGGTGGTGATTGACGCGCTCTTGAGCTTCTTGCCCCCGCCTGGCCTGGACATGGAGACGCTCATCGGGCGCGTGAAGCAGACTCTTCAGACCCGCCAGGTTCGTTATTTCGATGCTCCCAAGTTGGACCACACACCGCCGCATCTCCTTGGCCTCCTACGACACCACATCGTAGGAAGCAATGATACCAAGAAGTCCGAGCCGGAGCTGTCTGAAAGAGCCAAGGAGTTGTCCGTTTCCGTCAGCGCCATGGAGCTTGCAGAGATCGGCATCGAGATCACAGCCACCAAAGCTACCCGAGAGGGCGCGGAGCTAAGGAATATGGGCGTCCGTAGATCGGCGTACCTGACCGGCGAGCTCTTCTTGGCGCCACTGTCCCTCAACGATGCGAACGCGACCTTCCTGGTCAACATGGCGGCTCTGGAGCAATGCACCACCCCAGACTTTTTCGGGGAGGACGAGGAGAAGTCTGCCGTGTGCTCCTACCTCTGCCTCCTGGGCATGGTGACGGACAGCGAAGAGGATGTGCAGCAGCTGCGCAAGAAGGGCATCTTGCAGGGAGGAGCAGGGCTGAGCAACAGGGACGCGCTCGACTTGCTCAACAAGCTCGAGAACCGGCTGCGGCCCGGAACCCACTATCTGAGCACCATGATCCTCATTCAGAACTACAAGACCGATAGGTGGAAACGGATCCAGTTTCACAAGTTTCATTACAACCACCGGAAAGCCATCTTCTTGACGTTCTCCGGTGTTGCTGGATTTGCCAGTTTCCTCGGGACGCTCAAGTCGCTCAAGTAAGCTGCCCCTCCTGCGATGAAGCGCGTGATGTTTTGTGTATGTTTCCTTTTCTTGCTAGGCTAGAATTCTTGCTCTTGTTCCAACTGCTGAATAGGTAAATATTTCGTGTATTTGGCGCCCATCTCGTAAACAATATTTGTATCGGTTTTGCTGCCTGAATTTCTTTATCGGTCACCTTTTGCACGAGGACGGCATGAGGAGCCCCAGCGACGAGTGCCGGCCACGGCGAGGCCAAGCCATGTACGAGCGGGAGCCGGGGATAGCCGGCAGGAGCGAGTCCGAAACTTAACCGGGAGTAGCGCCTCGTTTTATCCAGCGCTACTGCTAAGGTTCTGTGTATAAGGTTTTCCCTAGTAGTGTGCAGAGGGGGCGCCGGAGTTGCTCACCGCGGCGGAGTTTAGAGGTATGGCCGGGGTGTCAGCCAGTACGGCGGTGGGAAGAAGTCGTGGAGATGACCGGGTGGCAAGGCGGCGATAGCCTTTGGCCACGAGGTGCGGAGGCAGGTGGTTAGGGTTGGGTATGCCGTGGAGGAGGAGGAAGAAGATACGGGAGAAAAAGATAAACAATTGGCGGTATGCTCCTAGCCGTTGGATGTTGATCGGATGGTCCATAGATAAAGTGATTGACGCGGATTTGTCTTAAGATATATGACGTATAAGCGGTCCCAATTTATATTCGTCAATGTGAAGGGCTCTGATGTAACTACCTTGCGAGCTAAATTCATGGTAATAGTTGTTGCATATCATTTTATGAGCAACTTGTGTCGAACAACAACAACAACAACAAGTGTTTCACTCATATATATGAAGGTCTACATCATATCCAAGGGAACGTACCGTTCCAAGATTGGTCGAGAGAGTTTGTAGCTCAGTTCCCTTTCTCATTAATTCTTTTAACAATTATGATTTTTATATCAAATACAAAAACAACAACAACAACAAATTGAGGATATGGTAGTATATGGTTAGTGGTAACTGCATGCATGTACCTTAGCCTTACCACTAATTAGTGGTGACCGGTGAGAGCTAGCTGGCAGTAGCACTGCCACCAACCATGCATGTGCCTACCACGTACGCAATAGGCTATATATTTATACACTAGACCATCAGGGCGAAGCGTACATGAGGTCATAAACTAATTGAGCAACGCTAGGTGTTAAGGTTAGTCTCTGCTGGCACAGCCGAGCCATGCAAGAAGACAGCTCATTGCAGTTGAACAAGTGTACTAGACCGATGTTCCGCACTACGCACACGACAAGCAACGTGAGTTATGATGTTGTTAAACACTTCCTCGTTGATGGGGTGCTTGTGTCTGAGTTAGTCAGCATTTGATCGAGCTGAAATTTTTCGACAAAGGAAATGTACTAATATCGCGAAGATATCAATTACTCCCAGCCTGTGTACCAACATCTGAAGGCATCAAGGATACACATAGCCAAAAAAGAAAAATAAAAAGAACAGAAGAAAAAAGACCCCGCCACAGTGAATAATCACTAGCATCTGCAACACTCTAACCACAACCGAAGACAACACCTGTATCACAAAAGAGGGTCCTCCAATGTTGCCGCCCCCACTTGCCGAGGCCACTATTGCAACTCAGCAATCACCAAGCTCACAGATCATGTGTCTGGATGGACAGGAATGCCCTGCAAGCCATGCCTGTACAACCTATGAAACAAAGCCTTCAACGCATCCAAAGCCCATCTCCACCAATTCTTCAGGTCTTCCAATCGCAGCCGCCATGACATTCTTTGCCTCTGTCAATCCCATGAAAATCTAGAAGTAGACATGTCCCGTGACGTCGACAGAAATCGAAACTTCTCACCGTGCCCTCTTGAAACCACATGGGTCTGATCGAGCTGAAATGGATATGTGCTTCGTGTTTTTTTCCTTAGCTTTATGCACATTGGGCCATGTGCATTATATATGTCAAGAAAAAGGCACAAGCTTTATGCACATTGGGCCATGTGCATTATATTTTCGGTGTAGGTTGCTCGCGAAGGAATGCTTATTCGTAGTTGTGAACTCATAGTGGCATTCGGACGAAATGCTTATAGTAGTCTGAAAAACGGCTATGTCATAAGTAACACCATGAGATCGGATGACAGTGGTTCGATTAGTCCGAGTTTCACTTAGGGTTTTGGACATAAGTTCTAAAAAGGGGTTTTGGACATAATGGAATGTTAGAGTTTGATCGAGGCTTTTGGAGCTTGGTCTCTAAGCACTTGAGCAGTGAGTCTATGATCACAACCTCGTCACTGTTTGATAGTATTGGTATACCTATGGACTCAATGTGATTTTGAATCACTTAAACATAAAATGAAGTCTTGAAGCATAATTGACCAACACTTTTCCTTAGCATCTTGAGGGGTTCAATTTCACATCCTAAAGTTATGCCTAGGTTGAATTTATCCTGAATATACTAAAGGAACATATCAGTCCAATAATATATATGTTGACATGAATTATCAAAACCAACAAGGGAGTGCATGTGCTTTCAGCCACCAGCACGACCATGATCATGCCAAGCAGCCCCTGCCCTGTTCTTCAATTCCTGTCAGCTACAGGCTCCCTAGGGAGCCGCCTAGCTAGCTTTCCCCTTCCTTGCATCCAGCAATTCCAAACCAAAGCCGTGCATTGTCGGACGACCGACATTGTCCTATAGCCACATCGAGGCCCCTGAGTAACCGAGCTCCCCCTCGCCTTTTCCCCTCGCTAGGAGCACCAGGGACACCCCACAAACTCTGACTCTCTTCTAAGTTGGCTAGAGACGCGACCCAACCACCCTTCCCTCATCACTCTGCCGTAGACGAGCTCATGTAAAGCATAATGTCGCCGTGGCATATCATCTTCAATGCACAGATCCTCCAGAAACTTCCTTGCGCGCCCCAAGTTGGCGCATCCCTCCTCTCGTATCGTCGTGCTGCTGTTTGTTGTTGGCAACGACAGCTGCACAACCTCGGGTCATCACCGTCGGCCACTCTCTGAGCATGGTACAAGGAATGTCGTCATCGTTAGTAAATGCGCACTGGAATGTCATCTTACAGCTCTTGTCTAGGTTGTCAGTAAAAAACTCCTCGCCGGCGAGGGAAGGTGCGACCTGGACTCAACATGTGATGCAGCTGCCGCACGTTTGCACGTGATCTATTTGATGAAATGCCTCTTGAGAGTGAGGGACAAAAAGAAGAGAGAGGAAAGAAAACCGCTGCCACATGGCAGGTTTTCCGCCAACCAGGCTTTGGAGGGAACTTACCTGGTTTTGATACTTGAGGGACCAAATGCCACACAAATATTTTGAGGGATCAGCTTTATATTTTTTGGTAAAGGACAAAAAGACATCATCATGTATCTAAAACAAGAGACATATCGCAAACGGTTCTCTCCAAAAACCCGACTAGCACATCGCACAAGGTAATACCCATGGACGGAGGGAGAAAATTTATTCGAGGGGGGGCCATGGAACATGTAAAACGTTGGAAGGGGGTCATCCATATGAATTCATAGACCAGTCCATATACTGTATAGGGGTCTTTTCAGAAAAGAAGATCGGCATGGGGGGAACCATGCCCCCGTTAACCAACCCCCGTTGTCTCCCTCACTGGTAGTAGTACCTTCCCCCTCGAATTAGTCTTTTGCCCCGCTTTATAGATAAAGCAATCATCCATACAACCAAATAGCATCCATGAAAACGAAAATCGGCGGCTGGGGCCACAGGACATTCATGCTCAAGAAAGAGAAAAGAAACGGAAAAAAGGCCACCTAGTGGTAACCTCCAAAAAGCTCCTAAGGAGCGGACAAACGGCGTGCGGAAGCCATAAGCGTATCCAACATCACCCCAAGGTGGTCACGATCCCACTGCCTAGCAAGTGGGTGCAAAGCTGCAAGAAGGCAAGAAATTTGAAAACGAGTCAGAGGCACATCTCGGAAAGATCCGCTCAATCACCATCTTATTTCACGTCATCCAAAGGGTCCAAGTCATCGCCGCAAAGATAAGCCAGAATAGGTGGCGTTTGCGGCCAACCCACGTCGCTCTGGCCTGCAGGAACTCTGCAAGGTCCCTGCCTCCCAATCAGGTCCTAGTGCCTCGCGAACGAAGCTCCAAAGGGCTAGCGCCGCTATGCACGACCATGTGCGATTAATGAATCACAAAGTTCAGCCCCTAAACGTATCATGAAATATTTATAACAAATTTAGTTAGTGTTGTAATAAATGGTAAAATAAAACACAAAATAGACCAAAACTGAAACTGCACATACCCACGCCCGAATTATTCTGCGTGGGACATTTCATGCAGTAGAACAACAAAACAATGATCAGGCGGAGAAACAATGTGGAGTAAATAAATAGCAAATCCACATGTGTTGTATTCCATCCACCCCGACCGTTTTAAGATCCAAAAGACATCCCCGACCCATGGAGCTTGTCCTCAACAATGGCGTCCAAGCATTGCGCCATCTCTGGCGTCATATGGTTCACCCAGTCTCCAATCACCCCTTTCCTGATGTTGGCTTCATGCGGGAACTTCTAAAACTGGCCGGAGGCGCCTGTCTTGTTCGCTTCTAGACCTTTCATCGTCTCAATGCTACACAGCTTCACGATGTCTGCTGAAAGCCCAGCTGCCTCGTCGATGGCTGAGAATGGCACCCCGAGGAACCGTGCCAGCTTGATGACATTGGCAACTGGATTGAGCGGAATCTCCTCGTACCTCAGGAAAAAGACCCTCTCCGGAGTGGCTTTGCTTGCCCTCCAGTAACCGAGAACGTGGTCCCACATGGGGCCATCTATGGTTTTGCCCTCGGATACAATCTCAAACAGATCGGAGAACTCGCATGGGTGGATGGTATTGCCAAAATGCCACATGGACACCAGCATATCCTTGGGCTCCCCTGCACGTGGCCGTTTTTTTGCGGGTTTAAATGTAGTTTATTCCAAAGTAACAGGCTTACAGTCCGATAATACAAGATTATGAATGAAGGGGTGTGGCCGTCGCAACCAACAAGCGGTGCTATGAGTCGTTCGGGCATAATTAGCAAGACAATGTGAGACCATGTTATGTGAACTCAGGATCTTCACTAGTTTAAACTCCCTCTGCAGCATGTAGTTCTTGATCTTCCTGACCAATTGACCATTGGGTGATTTATCAAGTGAGGCATCAGTCATAGAAGAAAGGGTCACCATCGAGTCTGATTGTACTAAGACCGGAAGGTTAGACCATTCGATAGCCATAGACATTCCAATCTTAATAGCTTGAGTTTCCGCCTCCAGAGCATTGTTGCAGTAGAATAATAGTTGACATGATGAAAAAAATGACAGAGCCCAAGTTATCCCGTAGGATCATGCCTGCTCCCGCCGAGCCCTCTTCCGCTGAATAAGAACTATCCACTGACAAGGCAAGCCAGCCAGGTGGTGGTGGCTGCCATGGTGTATCCGGCGGCAGTGCCTTGATCGGTACTGGCTGCAATGCGCCCTCCAGAGGCGATTTCCCTCTGATAATTTGCTCTATGGTGAGATTGGCTGCATTGCGAACAGAACTAAGATAGCTACACAAAAATGTCTTGGACGTTTCAGCGGAAGGGATTTCTTTACCATGCGATAATTCATTCTACAAGTACCAGATCCTCCATAGTAGCATGATGATCATATCCTGTACCTCACTAGTATTTTGATCCAATAGATCCAACAATCACTCATCCCCCGTGTGCACAACTTGCTCCTTTTTAAGTATGGACCAAACCTCTTTCATAGTATCCCAAAGAGTGGCCACATTATCACATGTGACAAGTGCATGGAACGAGTCCTCATCATACTTACCACAGATTGTACAAGTCGCCCTGTGAGCCAAGTGCCGCTTATGCTTGCTCACCGCGGTGGCTAGTGCCCCTGTAATGTCCTTCCATGATACTGTACGCATACGATGCGGCACGGCCGCCTGCCAGATTAAGTTCCACACTCGTCGGTTGCCATCTGGGTTAGAACTAGAGGCTGCCGGCGCAAAGAGAGTATCATGTTCCTCCATAGCGAGTCTGTAGGCCCTACGGACGGAGAAGCACCATTTGGGGTTGGGATGCCATGCAATAAAATCCTCATGCTGCCTTGGTGACATCCGGATATGTCGTATTACCGCCACATCAAGAGGGAAAAATGTAGACTCGACAAATCCGCCCTCCAAACACCATTGCCACCAAGAAAGTCTGACACTCTGTTCAGTCTACAATTCCGCTTAGGGGTAATGGGAAGAAACGGATTCCTCAGGGAATCCACGGGTCCCTCCATGTACGAATTGACCTTCCATTACCCACCCTCCAAATAAGACCTTTCTTCAGCAACACTAGACTGTGCTCAATGTCGTTCCAAACTGCAGAAGAATTCCTTGAAAATACCGTACCAACCAAATTACCATTAGGGAAGTATGTAGCCTTCAACAAATGAGCACATAGACTATTTGGTTTCACAATCAAACGCCATGCTTGCTTGGCCAAGAGTACTTGATTAAAGGCCCTCATATCCCTGAAACCAAGGCCTCCTTTCTGCTTTGGAAGAGTAAGCTTGTCCCAAGCAACCCATGCCATCTTCCTTCGACCATTCTCAACTCCCCACCAGTACTGACGCATCATTCTTGTAAGATTGTCACAAACTGAATAAGGGAGTTTAAAGAAACTCATCACATAAGTGGGAATCGCCTGAGCCACTGATTTAATAAGAATCTCTTTGCTAGAGGACACCATATGTTTCATGCTCTAGTCAACCAACCTCTTAGTTAGTCTCGCTTGAATAGTTTGAAACCATCATTTATGCATTCTGCCCGTAGGCACTGCCCACCCAAGATACTTAGGATCAAATATTTCCAGAGTGATCTCCAAAATACCCATTACCTCTTGTGAAATCGTGCTAGGGCAATTCCCAGAGAAAAGAATGGAACACTTCGACGGATTAATCAATTGCCCAGTAGTCGTCACAACTATAGCTTTGCTCAGCACTTGCACGAAAAAATAAGAGGGAATCATCTAAAATAGTAGGTGGGATATTGCCGGCGCGTTCCGACAAATAACCACCGGCTCCAAAGCATGGTCCGCCATTGACTTGTTCAACAATGAAGAAAGAGCATCTGCAACAAATAAGAACAAGAATGGGGACAACGGATTACCTTGACATAAACTCCGGGATGGGGAGAATTGCTCCAAAAGTTTTCCATTCAATTTCATAGAATATTTAACTGATGAAACACATTCCATCACAATAGAAACCCATGTCGGTGCAAAGCCTCACTTCAAAAGAGCTTTCTCCAAAAAAGTCCAATCAACACGGTCATATGCCTTCGAAAGGTCGAGCTTGTAAGCACAGTATGGAACATCATCACCCCAGATGGAATGAATATAGTGAACACACTCAAAAGCAATGATCGCATTGCCAGAAATAAGTCTTCCCGGAATAAAAGCACTTTGATTCGGTGAAACAAGATCATCAAGTAGAGGTCGAAGCCTATTAACCAGGCACTTGGAAACAATTTTATAAATAACAGATTCAATGTCTCAACCTCCCTACTTTTAATCAGATCATTTCCATCTGCTCTCACTAGTAGAAAACAAGGCTTTGGTTGAAGCCTGGGTAAGGGCATTAATCCCGGTCACTCACGGACCAGGACCAAAGGGGGCATCAGTCCCGGTTCGTGAGGCCAGCGCGCCGGCCGGGCCTCGGGGGCCATTGTTCCCGGTTCGTCTGACACTTTTGGTCCCGGTTCCAGACACGAACCGGGACAATTGGGCCACACTCCTTGCCCATCACCTTTAGTCTCGGTTGGTGGCTGGAACCAGGACCAAATGTTGTCCTTTAGTCCGGGTTTTAGCCACAAACCGGGACTAAAGAGAAGCCTATATATACCCCCCGCCCGCGAACAGAGCCACTGCTCCATTTTTTTGGCCGGCCGTGGGAGGGGTTTGTGGTGCTCTAGCTCACCTCCTATGCACTTGAGGTGTTCGATGAAATGCCCGAGCCACACTTAAGTTTTCTCCTCTCGAAGCTGCTTGTCCAAGCTCCATTTTCCTCAAGATTTGTCTAGGTTTGGCGGTCCATCCTGTCCTGTCTCCGTCCTCACCGCCGTCGATCGCTTGCGTCGATCTTGTCGCCGGCACCACTATGGTGAGCCTCTTGTTCTTATCTTCTTTCTAAAACAAAAAAAATCTTACTTGTATGATTTAGGTAGATACTTTTATAATTTTCTTACTTCTATTATTGTTTGTTATTATATAGTGCGATGGTTTTGGTATCCGCCCTCGTCGGTCCTTGTCCTGTCTACGATTCGGCTGTGGTATATTATCTTTTATAACTATTTGTTTCATTTAGTGTTTATGACAATTATGCCGACCAACGTGACATAGACGTTTTTATCTAGGAGGTATGTGAATAGAAATTCCAACTGAACCTTTTGTCGAGAGGTTAAATTTAGTTGAAAAAGAAAACAATTATTTGAAGAAAAAATTGAAAATAATTGAGGAGGAGAAGATGACATTGGAGTTGCATGTTGCAGATGTCGTCGATGATCACAAGATCAAAATGGATGCAATGCGCTTGAAGATTAGAAAGAATAGAAAATATGCCATTCATACCGAGGCTTGGTATCATTATGCCGTTGGATCAATTGTTACCTTAGTTGTGATTATGATCGCATTTGTTGTTGTATTTAAATGTTTTACGTAGTTTCAATGTATGTTTTAATTAGATGCTTTAGAGAGCTATATGTTGTTCAATGAGAACTATGTGTGAACTATGTATGAACTTAATGTGATCATGAACTTCTATTAATTTGATCACTTCTCTATTCATGATGTTCCGTAATGGTTTTTGACACACTTAATTATATATAATGCATGCAGATGAACCGAGAATGGATGTACGGTGACAGACGCACCTCCGAGTACATTTAGGGTGTGCATAATTTTCTCGAAGTGGCTAAGGAAAACAAGCAGAATGGTTTTATGTGTTGTCCATGCCCTATCTATGGGACTACGAAGTCTTACTCTGACTCGAAAACCCTTCACATCCACCTGCTTCAGAAGGGTTTCATGCGTGCCACACTATAATGTTTGGACCAAGCACGGAGAAAGAGGGGTTATGATGGAACACAACGAAGAAGAAGTGGATAATGACAACTATCCGCCCCTTGAATACGGTGATGCTGCAACGGGGGAAGCTGAAGATCAAGAGGAACCAGACAATGTTCCCGATGATGATCTTCGGCGGGTCATTTTCGATGCAAAGAGACAATGCCAAAGTGAAAGGGAGAAGTTGAAGTTCGATCGCATGTTAGAGGATCACAAAAAAGGGTTGTACCCAAATTGCGAAGATGGAACCACAAAGCTCAGTACAACATTGGAACTGCTGCAATGGAAGGCTGACAATGGTGTATCTGACAACGGATTTGAGAAGCTACTGAAAATATTGAAGATGAAGCTTCCAAAATATAAAGAATTGCCCAAAAGTGCATACGAAGCAAAGAAGGTTCTATGCCCTCTAGGATTGGAGGTGCGGAAGATACATGCATGCCCTAATGACTGCATCCTCTACCGCGGTGCGTACGAGGATTTGAACGCATGCCCGGTATGCGGTGCATTGTGGTATATGATCAGACGAGATGACCCTAGTGATGTTGAGGGTGAGCGCCCCAGGAAGAGGGTTCCTGCCAAGGTGATCTGGTATGCTCCTATAATACCACGGTTGAAAAGTCTGCTCAGAAGCAAAGAGCATGCCAGGTTGATGCGATGGCACAAAGAGGACCATAAGAAAGACGGGAAGTTGAAAGCACCCGCTGACGGGTCGCAGTGGAGAAAAATCAAGAAAACGTGGGGGGACTTTGCAGGTGACGCAAGGAATGTATGGTTTGGTTTAAGCGCAGATGGCATTAATCCTTTTGGGGAGTAGAGAAGCAATCATAGCACCTGGTCCGTGACTCTATGTATCTATAACCTCCTCCTTGGTTGTGCATGAAGCGGAAGTTCATTATAAAGCCAGTGCTCATCCAAGGCCCTAAGCAACCCGGCAACGACATTGATGTGTACCTATGGCCATTAGTTGAAGAACTTTTATAGCTGTGGAATGGAAAAGGTGTACGTGTGTGGGATGAGCACGACCGAGAGGAATTTGACCTACATGCATTGCTGTTTGTAACCATCAATGATTGGCCTGCTCTCAATAACCTTTCAACTAGCTCCAAAGCATGGTCCGCCATTGACTTGTTCAATAATGCAGAAAGAGCATCAGCAACAAAAAAGAACAAGAAAGGGGACTACAGATCACCTTGACGTAAACCCCGGGATGGGGAGAATTTCTCCAGAAGTTTGCCATTCAATTTAATAGAATATTTCACTGATGAAACACATTCCATAATAATAGAAACCCATGTCTATGCAAAGCCTCACTTCATAAGAGCTTTCTCCAAAAAAGTCAAATCAAAACGGTCATAGGCCTTTGAAAGGTCGAGCTTGTAAGCACAGTATGGAACATCATCACCCCGGATGGAATCAATATAGTGAACACACTCAAAAGCAATGATCGCATTGCCACAGATAAGTCTTCCTGAAATAAAAGCACTTTGATTCGGTGAAACAAGATCATCAAGTAGAGGCCGAAGCCTATTAACCAGGCACATCAAAACAATTTTATAAATAACAGAGTCAATGTCTCAACCTCCCTGCTTTTAATCAGATCATTTCCATCTGCTTTCACTTGTAGAAAACAGGGCTTTCGTTGAAGCCTGGGTAAGGGCATTAATCCCGGTTCACTCACGAACCGGAACCAAGGGGGGCATCAGTCCCGGTTCGTGAGGCCAGGGTGCCGGCCGGGCCTCGGGGGCCATTGGTCCCGGTTCCAGACACGAATCGGGACCAATGGGCCTCGCTCCTGGCCCATCACCTTTAGTTCCGGTTGGTGGCTGGAACCGGGACCAAATTCTGTCCTTTAGTCACGGTTTTAGCCACAAACCGGGACAAAAGAGAAGCCTATATATACCCCCGCCCCTGCCCGCGAATAGAGCCACTACTCTGTTTTTTTGGGCCATGGGAGAGGTTTGTGGTGCTCTAGCTCACCTCCTATGCACATGAGGTGTTCGATGAAATGCCCGAGCCACACTTAAGTTTTCTCCTCTCGAAGCTCCTTGTCAAAGCTCCATTTTCCTCAAAATTCATCTAGGTTTGGCGGTCCGTCCTGTCCCGTCCCCGTCCTCACCGCCATCGATCGCCCGCGCTGATCTTGTCGCCGGCACCACTATGATGAGCCTGTTGTTCTTATCTTTTGTCTAAAAGAAAAAATTCTTACTTGTATGATTTAGGTAGATACTTATATAATTTTCTCACTTTTATTATTGTTTGTTATGATATAGTGCGATGGTTTTGGTATCCGGCCCCGTCGGCCCTCGTCCTATCTATGATTCGGATGTGGTATATTATCATTTATAACTATTTGTTTCATTTAGTGTTTATGACAATTATGCCGACCAACGTGACATAGATGTTTTTATCTAGGAGGTATGTGAACAGGAATTTCCAGCCCACCATCTTGTCGAGAGGTTAAATTTAGTTGAAAAAGAAAACAATTACTTGAAGAAAAAATTGAAAAGAATTGAAGAGGAGAATATGGCATTGGAGTTGCATGTTGCGGATGTCGTCGATGATCACAACATAGAGATGGACGCAATGAGCTTGAAGATTAGAAAGATTAGAAAATATGCCATTCATACTGAGGCTTGGTATCATTATGCCGTTGGATCAATTGTTACCTTAGTTGCGATTATGATCGCATTTGTTGTTGTATTTAAATGTTTTACATAGTTTTGATGTATGTTTTAATTAGATGCTCTAGAGATCTATATGTTGTTCAATGAGAACTACGTGTGAACTATGTATGAACCTAATGTGATCATGAACTTCTATTAATTTGGTCACTTCTCTATTCATGATGTTCTGTAATGGTTTTTGACACACTTAATTATATATAATGCACGCAGATGAACCGGTAATGGATGTACGGTGATAGACGCACCTCCGAGTACATTAAGGACGTGCATAATTTTCTCGAAGTGGCTGAGGCAAACAAGCAGAATGGTTTTATGTGTTGTCCATGCCCTATCTGTGGGAATACGAAGTCTTACTCTAACTCGAAAACTCTTCACATCCACCTACTTGAGAAGGGTTTCATGCACGCCACACTATAATGTTTGGACCAAGCACGGAGAAAGAGGGGTTATGATGGAAGACAACGAAGAAGAAGAGGACGATGACAACTATCCACCCCCTGAATACGGTGATGCTGCAACGGGGGAAGCTGAAGATCAAGAGGAACCAAACAATGTGCCCGATGACGATCTTCGTCGGGTCATTGTTGATGCAAAGAGACAATGCCAAAGTGAAAGGGAGAAGTTGAAGTTCGATCGCATGTTAGAGGATCACAAAAAAGGGTTCGCGCTGGCGGTCCAACAAAGACGCGAAGTAGTGGTGGACAAACAAATAGGAAGGGGTAGTTCTCCTCAGAACTTACTTTTTTATTCCATTTTCGTGCTTAAACAACGATTCGCACGTGGGATGTACCCAAATTGCGAAGATGGCAACACAAAGCTCGGTACCACACTGGAATTGCTGCAATGGAAGGCAGACAGTATTGTATCTGACAACGGATTTGAGAAGCTACTGAAAATATGGAAGAAGAAGCTTCCAAAGGATAAGAAATTGCCCAAAAGTACGTACGAAGCAAAGAAGGTTCTATGCCCTTTAGGATTGGAGGTGCAGAAGTCAGATGCATGCCCTAATGACTGCATCCTCTACCGCAGTGCGTACGAGGATTTGAACGCATGCCCGGTATGCGGTGCATTGTGGTATAAGATCACACGAGATGACCCTGGTGATGTTGAGGGCGAGCGCCCTAGGAAGAGGGTTCCTGCCAAGGTGATGTGGTATGCTCCTATAATACCACGGTTGAAACGTCTGCTCAGAAACAAAGAGCATGCCAAGTTGATGCGATGACACAAATAGGACCGTAAGAAAGACGGGAAGTTGAGAGCACCCGCCGACGGGTCGTAGTAAAGGAAAATCGAGAGAACATGGGGGGACTTTGCAGGTGACGCAAGGAACGTATGGTTTGGTTTAAGCGCGGATGGCATTAATCCTTTTGGGGAGCAGAGCAGCAATCATAGCACCTAGCCCGTGACTCTATGTATCTATAACCTTCCTCCTTGGTTGTGCATGAAGCGGAAGTTCATTATGATGCCAGTGCTCATCCAAGGCCCTAAGCAACCCGGCAACGACATTGATGTGTACCTAAGGCCATTAGTTGAAGAACTTTTACAGCTGTGGAATGGAAAAGGTGTACGTGTGTGGGATGAGCACGACCAAGAGGAATTTGACCTACATGCGTTGCTGTTTGTAATCATCAATGGTTGGCCTGCTCTCAGTAACCTTTCAACTGGCTCCTAAGCATGGTCTGCCATTGATATTCCTTGAAGCTACGTCGGTTGAAAGTGCGTTATATTGACTAGAGGGTGGGTGAATAGGCGATTTTTATGAATTCTTCACTGATGAATTTGCGGGTGAGGAAATTCCTTAGCGAAGAACTACTTGCAGCGGAATAAGTACTCAAGAGTAAGCATAGCAGGATACAAGCATGGTGATCATGATGAAATGAAGACCTTCACAAACTCGGTCACTCGGCGATCCACAATTCCTCTTGGATGCTCTAGACCATGACGCCTAACCGTCTGGAAGAAGCACAGTCTTCAAAGGTAACAAGCATCGGATCCACGCAGGATCAATCTCTTCAGTGATGCTCAATCACTTTGGGTTTGTAGGTGTTTGGGTTTAGGTTTTCCTCACTTGATGATTTTCGCTCAAAGTCCTCGGAGGATGGGATGCTCTCAAATGACAAATGTCAGTTTCTCTCGGAGCAGCCAACCAGCTAGTGGTTGAAGGGGCGGCTATTTATAGCCTAGGGAGCAGCCCGACATGATAAGACATAAATGCCCTTCAATGATATGACCGTTAGGTGGGTAGATATTTTGGGACAGCTGGCGCATAGCACAACAACGGTCGGAAATTTGAGTATAAAATTCCTCAGGGCTATCATGTTCCTCACTGTGTAGGCAACCCGCACTGGCGAATTCCGAACTCCTCAGTCAGAACAAATTCCTCAGAGACCAGAAGAACTTCGTCTCTGTCACTGAAGAATATGACTGAACTGTATGAGATTTCCAATGGCTTCACTCGAAGGGATTGGTAGGTGTAGGATTTTGAGTTGAGCATCACATGGAAATTTTTCCTTAGTATTTCCTCGACCCCCTTTAATAGTACGGTGTTTCTTATGACTCAAGAAAGAGAAAATGAAACTACGAAAACAAAAGTCTTCACGCTTCATGTTCCTCAAATGAATACCAAGTCTTCAAGGTCACACCAATTTCTTCACTTTCAAAGTCTTCAGAAAGTCTTCAGAAATCAAAAGTCTTCAGTCGAAGAACTTCATTTTTAGGGGTCGACTTTCTCTGTAAATATCAAACTCCTCATAGACTTATAGACCTGTGTACACTCACAAACGCATTAGTCCCTTAACCTATAAGTCTTCAATACACCAAAGTCACTAAGGGGCACTAGATGCACTTACAATCTCCCCCTTTTTGGTGATTGATGACAATATAGGTTAAGTTTTCGACGGGGATAAACATATGAAGTGTAAATACTGATATTGAGGAATTTGATTGCAAGATATAGAAGAATTCCCCCTGAAGATGTGCATAGTGAGGAATTTGCTTTTGAAGCAATGCACACTTGAAGAGTAGAATCATGGAGATCTCCCCCTATATCTTGTAATTCATACACGCATTTGACATAATATATGAAGAATTTGAAATGCATGATGAAATATGGTGACTGATGTAATTCAGCATGTGTGCAATAACATTAACGAGGAATAAGCATGCAGAAGAAACAACAAAAGTACCAGGCCACCATAGAGTTTTAAGTTTACAACTCGATCCAACAAAGTCATCAGAAGAACGAGAGTTGTAACTTAGAAAAAAACGCATAACATAACGAGGTATAAGCATGCAGAAGAAACAACAAAAGTATCAGGCCACCATAGAGTTTTAAGTTTACAACTCGATCCCACAAAGTCATCAGAAGAACGAGAGTTGTAACTTAGAAAAAAAACACCCATAAAAGATAGACCCGCTTGAAGACTAACTCAAATTCGTCCCCCTTTGTCATCGAATGACCAAAAGGTTCGAAAATGAGGACGAACGCCCCTGAAGAATATCAAGTTGATGAAGGAGCGCCAGCGTTGTTGGGGTCGTTTGTTGATGTAGGGCCTGCCGCAGTGTCGTCCAAGTCTTCATGCTCGTCGGTGTCACGCGATGAAGAATAGGAGCTGGCCACCAAGGAAGGAACCTTGACCTTCTTGTATTTCTTCGGTGGAGGTGCAGACCAGTCAAAGTCCTCCTTGAGACCCATGTTCTTCAGATCGTCTTCTAGTGAAGACTGAGGAGAAGCTCATGGTCAGTCATCACCCTGGGAGCTGTGCCTTGAGGATTTGGCTTGGTTGCGTTGGCGGCAGAGTCATGGGTGGCAGAGTCATCATTGGTGGAGTAGAATGCAGCCTTGCGAAATTGACCATCCAATGGACGAATGCCTTCATCAATAACAGCAGTAGCCTTGCCCTTTTCATCAGCTGAGGAAAATGTCCGTTTGAGGACTTCAATCGGGGGCAAGTAGCTGAAATAGTTTAGTGTATCAGCTTTGTAGTTGAGTGAAGACCTTGTTCTGATGAATCTCATAATCCACGGAGCATAAGGCTTCAACTCAAACGGTGACATTGCGACATTGGCCAGAGTCCTCATGAAGAAATCATGGAAGTTGACGGGAACGCCATGAATGATATTGAAAAGCAGATTCTTCATGATGCCAACGACTTCTTCTTCATTCGAGACGTGGCCCTTGATAGGACTCAATGTCTTCGTCAGAATGCGATAGACAGTCCGAGGCACATACAACAATTCCTTCACAAGGAATTTAGTTCTTGGGGCCTGACCTGGCTTCAATGGCTTCATCAGCACTTGCATATAGTGATCTGTAAGCTCAGGTTCACTGTAGACGCAACGAGCAGCTTCAAGGGGAGGACTGAGATGCAAAGCACGAAGCAATTCAGTAGCTGGTGCCTTGTAGTGAGTATTTTCAGACATCCAGTCCAGCACCCATGAATTCACATCTTCAGAGTCTCCGGTGATGTGCAGAGTTGCATAAAATTGAAGAATGAGCTCTTCATTCCAATCACATATATCAGTGCAGAAATTTAACAGCCCAGCATCGTGAAGAACACTGAGGACTGGCACGAAACACGACAGAGATTCCATATCCATGTGAGGAATGTACTCATGATCGAAGACTTTGTCTTTGTTGAACAACACTGAGGAATAAAAATTTGCCTGGCTGGCAGTCCAGAAACGCCTCTTCCTAATGCGATTAGAGTCATAGGGGTTGTAATCAGTGAAGCATACGTGCTCGCCGAAGAAATCATTAGCCTTGAATTTTTGCTTCCTTGAGAATGGATCCTTTGGCTTGGGCAGAGGAATGTCAGCAGTTGCATTACAACCTCAGGAATCGCAATCTCAGGTTCTTCAGGCTGAGGAATTTCTGGTTCCTCTTCAGTGCCCGTCTGTGTCTTCAGTGATTCAGCAGCAGCAGTTTCTTCAGCACTAGTGGCTGGAATTTCTTCATGGACAGACGGTGTGGCATGAGCTTCATCAGATCCCATTTGAACAGTAGTTGCTGGGGACTGAGGAATTTGTTGCAATGGTGTGAAGAGTGGAGAGTTGGGGTGCTGACTTTCCCAAAAGTCATCATTCATCACTGGTGCGGTACAGCCAATGTCCACGTCTTCATCTTCTATTTCTTCAACGCCGGCCTCTTCAGCAGTAAACTGAGGCATAGGCGAGGAAACAGCTGGAGTTGAAGGGATTTCATCCACTTCAATTTCTTCATCCATCTGCTCTGACAAAGCAGCAGAAGGATTTTCTACATCAGATCCGCTAGGGATCACATATTCTTCATCAAAAAGAACACGGTCCTTTGATGGCATGGTTGAGATCGGAACAGCATCAATGGGGTTTGCAAATGAGATGGTCAATTTCTTCATCTTCTTCGGAGCTGAAGAATCTGAAGAAGCTGATGCTTTCCTTTTCTTCACTGTTGCACGCTCTGCAGCCTTGGTCTTCTTCACATCTGATGCAGATGGAAGGATTGGAGTTGGGGTAGGCGCAGGAGGAGCAGAGGAATGTGGTTGATTTTCTTCAGGCACAACTGATGCAGTTGCCCTGACCTCTTCATTTTCTTCAGGCGCACCACTGGTGGATGCCCTGGCAATTTCATCAGCGGCTGGAATGCAGTCATCAGCCCTGGAACTCACATTTCTTCAGCAGCCTGAATATCATCAGCGGTGCTGGCATGTTCTTCAGTTGGCTCAGTAGATGCTTCAGTCTGAGGAATTTCTTGTTGCGATGGGGTTGCAACATTGGAGGTGAACTTCTCAGTCAGTTTAACAAACCTGACCTTGGCTCCTTGCCAATCAGCATAGTAAGCATTGAAATCATCGCTGAGGACTTTGATTTCAGACTAGATCTTCACAAGATCATCAGTTGTCATAGAGACAACGTTGTTCTTCAGGAATTTCTCCTTCCTGTACTGCGCTTTCTTGATTTGCCTGGCCTTCTCAAATTTCCATTTCTCTTCTTGGATGAAGGCAGTTAGCATATGATTTTGGCCAGGAGTCAGCTTGAAGTCAGGCATAGGAGTGTTTGGGTCCTTGTGCCAGAGATCAATGTAATCGAGGATCAACTTTGGATCCAAAAGCAGAGGCACATTTGTGCCCTTGGCTCTAGCGGCCCTGACTTGCCTATCTCTGATGATTTCAGCAAGTTCTTCATCATCAGCTTCGTCTTCTTCAGACGGCACTTGGAAGGCGACCAGCTTCTTGTGAGGACTTGGGCGAGAACCTCGTCTAGCAGTGGTCTTTGTCTTCAGCAGAGAGGGTCCTGTTGAAGAATTTGGAGCAGCTGAGGAACTAGCTGAAGCTCCTGAGGCAATAGAGATGCATGTAGTCCTTTGGCACGTGGCAAGATGCACAGGTGCTGAGGATTTGGTCGGAGCAGGAGCAGCGTGAGGAATTGGTCGTGAGGGCTTTGAGGATTCTGGCCGTGAGGGCATTGAAGGTGAAGCACTTGGCTTACCCGCAGGCTTCTTTGCCATGGATTTCTTCGGCTTGACAGAGGCCTCAGCAGCAGCAGCGTCTTCATTGAATTTCCTCACTGCTTCTCTGGCTTGTCTAGCCAGCTTGGCCTGGCGCTTGGCCCATTCATCAGGATAATCCTCAGCACACTTGAGGCTGGTGAGATCAGCTTCTTGGCTAGGTGCCAACGGAGGTCTTGGTCATGGAGGATTGAGTGCGAATTTCTTCATGTACTTGGGAGTCACATACCTGTACTCCCTCCACTCTCTTGCCCATCTCCTCTCTATCTTCTGAATGTGCACCTTACGCTGATTTTTATCTTCCTCAGGGGGTGTGCAGTACCCAGCATAGATATCCTCAGGGATTTAAAATGCAGTGTTGACCGCAGGCCTCTTTCTTCCTTTCTGTGGCTTCTTTCCATCAGCCATTTTCTTCAGATGAGGAATTTGAACAATTGAATTCTCTGAAGAAGTATGCAACTTTTCTTCGAGGAACGCTGCAAATGAGTTAAGTTGATGAGAACCTAGAGATTCAGCAGCGGACATGAGTACCTGTGAACAGAGTATAGTTGCGAGGAATTTGGAGAGGTCATATGCGTTCTCAGAAGGTTTTTCAAAAAGAACAAGTTTGAGGAATTTGACCAGATGAGTCTTTAAGAATTTAACTAAGCATTCTTTGTCTTAGGTTCCAGAGTTGTACAGATCAGAAATCTGCACAATTGAGGAATCTTGAAGAGAAATTATAGCTTAGAGAAATGAATCAAGAGCAGATGACATGTGAGGTGTTTAGTGTGTGAAGAATTTGAAGAATAAACACCTTTGAAGATTTTATAGAAATCATTTGAATCAAAGAGGGCAGTAAAAGTAACTTTTAATTACCCTGAACGAAGAACATGATGAACTGGGATGTGGAGATGTGAAGTTCGTCAGTGCAGATCTTCCACGCCCTAACTTGGCGGAGGAAGACAGCTACGGTGGTGGCGGAGTGAAGAAATCCGCGGCCGGTGCAAGTACGGCGGCGACGAGGTCGAGGCAGTGAAGCTGTTCCTCACCGGCGACGATGAAGTAGCGGCGGCGCTAGGCTTTGAGAAGCTCGAGCTGGAGAGAGCTCGAGCGGAGTAAAGGAAGTGAGGAAGGGGAGAGGGGGTATTTATAGCCACGGTGAAAAACTGTTCGCCCGAAGATTTTGGACGAACGTGCCCCTGACCCTTCTCATTCGCTTGACACGTGTCACCCACGTACTGAGAAGTGGAGATCGTGTTAGATCGTGGGTGAATAGATAAGTATTTCATGGGATGCGGAACGGTTTGAGCGGTAAAACCGAAAATTTGGTTAAGATAAGTTAAAAGTTCCGTTCGCAAATTCTTCAGCTGACAAGGACACAGTGAAGATTTTGAACGAGTTTCAAATAGAACGCACATGAAGAATTTGTGAATAGATTGGGTTGAGTTTAGCATAGAGGGGGAAGGGTCCGATCACATTCACTTAGCAGAGAAACCAACTTGAAGAATTAGCCATAAGTGAATACTGTAGAGGACATAAACTCATATATATATATAGCCAATGAAGAAAAATGGCGAAAACAGTGAAGATTTTGCAAAGTTGAAGAATATGAACAACCAAGGAATTTCGAAACTGAGGAAAAACTCAAATTGAAGATTTTCAACTTTTGGTGGTGGTGTGACCCACCATATAAGAATGATGATTTCAGACACCGCATACAATTGTCGTAGGGTTCTGAGAATCAAATTCTTCGTTAATTTCTTCACACTTAGAGTGTTATTCTTCATTGTTTGAAGAAAAACGTTTCTTCATGTGTTGCACATCTAAGTCATCAATTTTGCATAAGTGTTAGGATGAGTGTCCTTTTCAAAGAACATTCGAAGATTCTAAGATATTTATCTCACACCGCAACTTGCTAAATCTCTTCTCATCCAAGGGCTTTGTGAAGATATCGGCTAGCTGTTCTTCAGTCTTCACATGCTCAATAGAAATGTCGCCCTTTAACACATGATCACGAAGAAAATGATGACGAATCTGAATGTGCTTTGTCTTCGAGTGCTGAACTGGGTTGTGAGCAATCTTGATGGCATTCTCATTGTCACAGTAGAGAGGCACATTCTTCATGTTGACGCCGTAGTCCTTGAGAGTTTGCTTCATCCACAGCAATTGAGCACAGCAAGAACCAGCAGCAATGTACTCAGCTTCAGCAGTAGACAGTGATACGCAGTTCTATTTCTTTGAAGACCAACAGACCAAAGATCGTCCGAGGAAATGACATGTACCAGATGTTGACTTGCGGTCCACACGATCACCAGCATAGTCAGAGTCAGAATATCCAACGAGATCAAAAGCCGAGCCCTTGGGGTACCATAATCCAAGTGTTGGTGTGTGAGCTAGATATCGAAGAATATGCTTCACAGCCTTATGGTGTGATTCCTTCGGTGTAGCTTGATATCGGGCACACATGCAAACACTAAGCATAATATCTGGCCTAGATGCACATAAATACAATAAAGAACCAATCATGGAGCGGTATACCTTTTGATCGAAGTCAATACCATTTTCATCAGTGCACAGATGGCCATTTGTGGGCATCGGAATTTTGATGCCTTTGCAATCTTGCATGCCGAATTTCCTCAGTACATCCTTGAGGTATTTCTCCTGAGATATGAATATGCCATTGCGTTGTTGACGAATTTGAAGACCTAAGAAGAATTTCAATTCTCCCATCATAGAGATTTGATATTCTTCACTCATCATATAGGCAAATTCCTCACATGCCCGAGGGGCCTGCTTGAGGCCATAGAGGGCCTTATTGAGTCTGAAGACTTTGTCAGGATGCTTTGGATCTTCAAAACCTGGGGGTTGAGCAACATATACTTCTTCCTCAAGCTTACCAGTGAGGAATGCACTTTTCACATCCATTTGATATAAAGTGATATCATGATGGTTAGCATAAGCAAGTAATATGCGAATAGCTTCAAGTCTAGCAACAGGTGCAAAAGTTTCATCGAAATCAATTCCTTCAACATGTGTGTAGCCTTGAGCTACAAGCCGTGCCTTATTCCTCATCACAAGGCCATTTTCATCTTGCTTGTTGCGGTAGATCCACTTTGTGCCAATGAAATTGTGCTTGCGAGGATCTGGACGTTTAACCAGTTCCCAGACGTTGTTGAGCTCGAATTGATGTAATTCTTCTTGCATGGCCTGAATCCACTCAGGCTCCAGAAATGCTTCATCTACCTTAGTGGGCTCTGTGATAGAGACAAAAGCATAGTGCCCACAAAAGTTAGATAAATGTGAAGCTTTTGAGCGTGTGAGAGGACCTGGTGCTTCAATGTCATCGATGATCTTTTCAACTTGCACTTCTTTTGCAATGCGAGGATGAGCTGGTTGTCATCGAGGAATTTGATCTGCATTTTCTTCAGCACCATTTTCTTCAGCATTTTCCTTAGGTGCATTAGCTCGATGTTCTTCACGTTCTGGAATGAATTTTTCAGTAGATTCTTCGGTAG
This sequence comes from Triticum aestivum, assembly GCF_018294505.1. NCBI lineage: Eukaryota > Viridiplantae > Streptophyta > Magnoliopsida > Poales > Poaceae > Triticum > Triticum aestivum. Next base: position 539,939,505 of record NC_057799.1, read on the forward strand.
GAATGACATCCTCAGTAGCCTTGAACTTGATAGTTTCCTCAGGTGCTGGTTCATCTATCACAGAGGGTAGGTGCTCTCTTTGCGAGCCATTAGTTTCATCGAACCGCACCACTACAGTTTCAACAACCTTGTGAAGAACGTTGTTGAAGACTCTGTAGGTGTGCGAGTCCTTTCCGTAACCAAGCATAAAACCTTCATGTGCTTTTGGTGCAAATTTAGCATTGTGATGAGGATCTCTAATCCAACATTTAGCACCGAAGACTTTGAAATAACTCACATTGGGTTTCTTGTCAGTGAGGAGTTCATAGGCAGTCTTCTTGAAGAATTTGTGAAGATATACCCTGTTGATGATGTGGCACACAGTATAAATTGCCTCAATCCAGAAGTGACGAGGCGTCTTGTACTCATCAAGCATAGTGCAAGCCATCTCAACAAGAGTTCTGTTCTTGCGCTCCACGACGCCATTCCCCTGAGGAGTGGAAGGAGCAGATAACTCTTGAGTAATACCAAGTTCATCAAGATAGTCATCAAGACCAGAATTCTTGAACTCGGTTCCATTGTCACTTCTGATGTGCTTGATTTTCACACCGAAGTTGGTTGAAGCCCTTGAGGAAAATCGTTTGAAGACTTCCTGCACTTCATGTTTGTAAGTGACAATATGAACCCAAGTGTAACGAGAGTAATCATCAACAATAACAAAGCCATAGAGAGATGCATCATTTGTGACTATTGAGTAACGGTTAGGACCGAAGAGATCCATATGAAGCAATTCAAATGGTCGAGTAGTGGTCATGATAGTCTTTGCTGGATGCTTAGCCTTGGTCATCTTTCCAGCTTCACAGGCTCCGCATAAGTGATCCTTAAGGAATTTGACATTCTGAATGCCAATGACGTGCTTCTTCTTCGCAAACGTGTGCAAATTCCTCATGCCTGCATGACCAAGTCGTCGATGCCATAGCCAGTCTTCTGAAGCTTTTGCAAGTAGGCACACGGCTGGTTGCGGTCCTGTAGAGAAATCAACAATATACTAGTCTCCTCTCCTAAAGCCTTCGAAGACTTTGGAATTGTCAGCTTCCATAACCACAACACAACGATACTTGCCAAAGACAACAACCATATCAAGATCACAAAGCATTGAGACAGACATGAGGTTGTATCCCAAGGACTCGACAAGCATGACTTCGTCCATGTGTCGATCCTTTGTGATCGCAACCTTACCTAGACCCAATACCTGACTTTTGCCTTTGTCAGCGAAGATGAAATGCTTCAGATGCGATGGTGATAAGGGAGCATCCATCAATAGATTCTTGTCACCAGTCATGTGATTTGTACATCCACTATCGAGGACCCACCCAGTGCCTTTGGGTTGATCATCCTGCAGATGAATTACTGCAGCTTACGAACTTCATATACTTCATCAGTGAAGAATATGACATCACAATTCATCAGACCAATTTCATCAAGCAATGCAACAGTTAAAACAGTATGAGGACGTGAGAAATGAAAGTTCATTTCTTCATGATTAGCCTGCGTCCTTTCAGGCACTTTTCAGGTCTCCAGCAAATTCTTCAGACGTTTGAGCACGTCTGGAGACCTGACCCTGCATAAGAGATTAGTTCTTTTTCTTCACCACCCACATCTGAAGGGATGGCAAAGAGTTCATCACTCTGCAAGGTCCATACGAGAAAGGTGGCATAGAAGACAATCCATTTCGTTTCACATAAGAGGAGTTAGGGTAAGCATATGAATAAGCAGAGAAATTCTTCAAGGACTTATGAACATAATGATTAGAAGAATAATGCTCATATTCATAGCCCTTAGCTCTTCCCTGCAAAACAGAGTTGTTAGCACGATGATGTTCATATGAGGACTTTGATCCTTTTGAGCAATATGATCCACGTGAGGAATTCGATCCGTATGAGGACTTGGATCCATATGAAGAATTTGATCTGGGGTTCCTATTCTTCACAGGTGGTGTCATGAGGACATGCACCTGAACACTTTCAAGGCACCTTTTGGGAACCCAGATTTTCTTCATAGGGGAACCGTTCCTGCAGTTAGTGCCAACATATCTAGCAAATACTTCACCATTATGATTTTTGAACAGTTTATAGTTGGAGTCAAATGACTCATCAGAAGAATGAGAAGATTCACATGTAAAGCCATATAAATTAGATGGATCAACTGGAGGTCCCTTTGCAGCAACCCATGAGGTTTTGGGGTACTGCTCAGGCTTCCAATATGTACCATCAGCATTGAGTTTCCTCTCAAAGGCAATACCCTCTTTCCTAGGGTTCCTGTTGAGGATCTGCTTTTTAAGCACATCACAAAGAGTCTGATGCCCTTTGAGGCTTTTGTACATGCCTGTCATGTACAATTCCTTCAGCCCTGCATCGTCAGTGATACTAGCAATGTCCTCAGATGAGGAATTAGTGATAGCAGAGACAGTTAAAGAATTTGTAGCATTAGAAGCATTTGAACATTCAGGTGAAGAATTAGCAGATTCACGTTCAATGCATTTCAAACATGGAGGAACAAATTCTTCCTGAGCGGCGCTGATTTGTTGAGCAAGTAATGAATCGCGCTCCTTCTGAAGATCTTCATAACTCACTCTTAGCTTCTCAAGATCTTGCTTTCTTTGAAGAAATTCATAAGAAAGCTTCTCATGATCAGATAAGAGAGTGTCATGATGACCTTGAAGGTTGTCAAATCTAGACTGAAGTCTCTGAAGATTTTCAGTCAAGGTTTTAGTGCGATCCATTTCTTCACCCAACATATCATCACTTTTATCTAGCATGTTTTGAACCTTTTCCAAGGCCTTTTGTTTTTTAGTGGCAATACAAACATGCTTGGTATAGCTAGGTCCAAAATCATCATCAGATTCATCATCACTAGACTCGGATGAGGAACATCCGGTTACCTTGGCACCTTTTGCCATGAGGCATGGTGCAGAAGATGATGGTTCAGGTTCGGAAGTCATCGTTTTGAGTGATTCCTTGAGATCCTCAAACCAGGGATCATGACAAGTTCGATGACCTTCATAGATGTCGGAGATTCGGTCCCAGATAAGCTTCGCATTGCAAAGATGCATAATGCGCCTGAATTCATCTCTGGATAGGCAGGAACAGATGATATCCTTCGCCATGATGTCAAGTCGAGTGTACTTGCGAATAGCATCAGCTTCCGCCGTCTTGCACAGATTAGTAAGACCAATCTCAGTGACGGTCCACAGTTCGCTGTTCATCGCCATGAGGCGCTTCTTCATCATGGCCTTCCACTTGGGATACTCGTGACCGTCAAAGATGGGGCATGTCACTTTCTTCATACCTGCGGTCGACATAACTAAAACTCCAGGTGGTTAAACAAAAATCACATAGAACAAGGGAGTACCTTGCTCTGATACCAATTGAAAGTGCGTTATATCGACTAGAGGGGGTGAATAGGCGATTTTTATGAATTCTTCACTGAGGAATTTGCGGGTGAGGAAATTCCTTAGCGAAGAACTACTTGCAGCGGAATAAGTACTCAAGAGTAAGCATAGCAGGATACATGCATGGTCATCATGATGAAATGAAGACGGGAACAGAGTACAGAAAGCGTAAACACATGATAACACAGGATGAAGACAAACAGACTGAAGAAATTGAACTGAGGAAATTGAGAAAGTCTTCAGTCAAAGTCTTCAAACACAGATATGAACAAGTGCACAACACAGTTATGAGGAAATGAAAGAGTTGAGGAAATAGAACCAGTAAGCTTGGTGAAGACAATGATTTGGTAGACCAGTTCCAACTGCTGTCTCAGTTGTACATCTGGTTGGAGCGGCTAGGTATTTAAACCTGAGGACACACAGTCCCGGACACACAGTCCTCACCGTATTTTCCTTGAACTAAGGTCACACAGACCTCGTCCAATCATTCGTGGTAAGTCTTCTGGTGACTTCCGAACCTTCACAAATTCGGTCACTCGGCGATCCACAATTCCTCTTGGATGCTCTAGACCATGACGCCTAACCGTCTGGAAGAAGCACAGTCTTCAAAGGTAACAAGCATCGGATCCACGCAGGATCAATCTCTTCAGTGATGCTCAATCACTTTGGGTTTGTAGGTGTTTGGGTTTGGGTTTTCCTCACTTGATGATTTTCGCTCAAAGTCCTCGGAGGATGGGATGCTCTCAAATGACAAATGTCAGTTTCTCTCGGAGCAGCCAACCAGCTAGTGGTTGAAGGGGCGGCTATTTATAGCCTAGGGAGCAGCCCGACATGATAAGACATAAATGCCCTTCAATGATATGACCGTTAGGTGGGTAGATATTTTGGGACAGCTGGCGCATAGCACAACAACGGTCGGAAATTTGAGTATAAAATTCCTCAGGGCTATCATGTTCCTCACTGTGTAGGCAACCCGCACTGGCGAATTCCGAACTCCTCAGTCAGAACAAATTCCTCAGAGACCAGAAGAACTTCGTCTCTGTCACTGAAGAATATGACTGAACTGTATGAGATTTCCAATGGCTTCACTCGAAGGGATTGGTCGGTGTAGGATATTGAGTTGAGCATCACATGGAAATTTTTCCTTAGTATTTCCTCGACCCCCTTTAACAGTATGGTGTTTCTTATGACTCAAGAAAGAGAAAATGAAACTATGAAAACAAAAGTCTTCACGCTTCATGTTCCTCAAATGAATACCAAGTCTTCAAGGTCACACCAATTTCTTCACTTTCAAAGTCTTCAGAAAGTCTTCAGAAATCCAAAGTCTTCAGTCGAAGAACTTCATTTTTAGGGGTCGACTTTTTCTGTAAATATGAAACTCCTCATAGACTTATAGACCTGTGTACACTCACAAAAGCATTAGTCACTTAACCTATAAGTCTTCAATACACCAAAGTCACTAAGGGCACTAGATGCACTTGCATCGGTATTTCCCCAAAGGGAAGGGATGATGCAACATAGCGGCGGTAGGTATTTCCCTCAGATATGAAACCAAGGTTATCGAACCAGGAGAAGAACCAAGCAACACAATGTAAACAACCCCTGCACACAAATGACAACCACTCGCAACCCGACGTGTTAAAGGGGTTGTCAATCCCTATCGGGTAACGGCGCCAGAAACGGTGCGCGGACGGGAATAAGTTGTAATAGATTGAATAAATAGAACGCAAATAAAATGAAGTGCAGCAAAGTATTTTTTGTATTTTTGGTTTAATAGATCTGAAAATAAATGCAAAAGAAAAGTAGATCGCAAAGGCAAATATATGAGAAAGAGACCCGGGGGCCATAGGTTTCACTTGTGGCTTCTCTCGAGAAAAAAAACAAATGGTGGGTGATAACCCACAAGTATAGGAGATCGCAACAGTTTTCGAGGGTAGAGTATTCAACCCAAATTTATTGATTCGACACAAGGGGAGCCAAAGAATATTTGAGGGTATTAGCAGCTGAGTTGTCAATTCAACCACACCTGGAGATTAATTATCTGCAGCAAAGTGATCAGTAGCAAAGTAGTGTGATAGTTTTGATAGTAGTGACAGTAGCAACGGTAACAGTAACAGTGATAGTGGTATTTTTGTAGCAAGTGTAACAGTGATGATAGCAGTAGTAACTTAGCAGAAACAATATAAGACAAATTCGTAGGCATTGGATCGGTGACTTGTTGGATGATATTCATCATGTGAAAGTTATAACCTAGGGCGATACGGCACTAGCTCCAGTTCGTCAATATAATGTAGGCATGTATTCCGTAAATGGTCATAACACGTAGTAGGTGACTATAACTTGCAAGATCGGATCTAAAACATGGATATAATGATGAATTCATAAACGGTTCAGATCTGAGTTCATGGCACACAGGCCCAAAGTGACAAGCATTAAGCATAGCAAAGTCATAGCAACATCAATCTAAGAACATAGTGGATACTAGGGATCAAGCCCTAACAAAACTAACTCGATTACATGATGAATCTCATCCAACTCCTCACCTACCGGCAATCCTATGATGGAATTACTCACTCCCGGTGGGGAGCATCATGGAATTGGCGATGGAGAAGGGTTGGTGATGATGAAGAACGATGATCCCCCTCTCCGGAGCCCCCAACGGACTCCAGATCTGGCCTCCCGATGAAGAACAGGAGATGACGGCGGATCCGTCTTGTGGAACGCGATAATTCTTTCTCCCTAATTTTTTCTGGAAATATGTGATTTCATAGCGTCAGTATCAGGGTCTACGGGGCCACCAGGTGGGGACAACCCACCTGGGCGTGCCAGGAGAGGGGGTGCGCCAGGAGAGGGGGGCGCGCCCTGGTGGGTTGTGCCCACCCAGGGGCCCCTCTCCGGTAGGTCTTGGCTCCAGAAATTCTCTTTTATTCCATAAAAATTCCTTGCAAAGTTTCGTTTCATTCCAAGAACTTTTATTTCTGCACAAAAACAACACCATGGTAGTTCTGCTAAAAACAGAGTCAGTCCATGGTTAGTTTCATTCAAATCATGCAAATTAGTCCAAAACAAGAGGAGAAGGGTGAGGAAAAGTAGATACATTGGAGACGTATCAACTCCCCCAAGCTTAAACCTTTGCTTGTCCTCAAGCAATTCAGTTCATAAACTGAAAGTGAGAAAGAAAAACTTTTACGAACTCTTTTGCTCTTGTTTGCATAAATAGGCTTAAACAACACCCAGGTTTTCAGCCAATCATTATAACTAACCATGCCGACAATAACTCTTAAATATTATATTAACTCATATCAATGACAAAATCAACTAGCGAGCAATAATAAGATATCTCAAACGGCAACACGTTGTCAAAACAACCATGATATAATATGACAATAGTGGTATCTCACTAGCCCTTTCTGAGACCGCAAAACATAAATGCAGAGCACCTCCAAAGTTCAAGCAGCGACTAAACATTGTAATTTATGGTAGAAAAGATCCAGTCATGATGCAGCCAACATTAGCTATACACAATCCATAAATCATGACAACTGTGCTCTCTCAGTTTCTAGCGCTTGTTTTAGAAGGTAATGACACAACATAAAAATAAATAGAAAGTCCCTTCGCAGAGGGAAGCAGTGATTTGCAGAGGTGCCAGAGCTCAAGTTCTAAAACAAAGATAAATGATATTTTGAGACATGCACCCTTCTTATTCACTTCACGACCATCAGTTATCAACATCTTCCATGCTAAGCACGCTAGTGGCGGTTCCCAAGCAATAAAAGTAAAGGTTTTGACTCCATTGGGAGTTTTTGTTTGATTATTTAAGAGATGAACTCTTTTTCATGTTTGCAGTTTGGGACTGGGCATCCCTATTACCACCCTTTTCTTGTGCGATGGCGAGTGAATAAACACTCGACCTGAGAATAACCCGCTTAGCATGGAAGATACCGACCACCCCCTGTCGTTCCATGAATGTTCCAGGCACACAAAAAGGATATTTTTTAGAAGTTTTTGGAGGTGGCACATGCAAATTTACTTAGGACGGCAGGGTAACACTGCATATAGGTAGGTATGGTGGACTCATCTGGAATAACTTTGGGTTCAAGGTTTTTGATGTACAAGCAGAGTTCACACTTAGTATAGGCGAAGGCTAGCAATTAGATTGAGAAGAGACCAGCTAGAGAGCAACAACGATCAAAACCATGCATTATGCATAAGTAACATTGGACACTAGCATGAGTAGGATATGAACACCATGAACATAAATATCATAGAGGCTATGTTGGTTTTGATTCAACTACATGCATGAACATGTGCCAAGTCAAGCCACTCGAACATTCAGAGGAGGATACCATATCATCATACTACATCACAATCATTTTAACTTTATGTTGATATCCAGGATAAATCATTACCCACTCCTAGCTACTTATGCATGGCATGAGAAACTATAATCTCTAATTTTCATTGAAAACATGTTTAATCATAATGGGTTGAATCATGGATACTAGGTTAAACATATTTACACAAACAGAACAAGTTGAGTTCAGCTGGTTTCTCTTTGCCACGACCAGTTCATCGAATATCGTCATTATTGCCTTTCACTTGCATGACTGAACGATATGAAAATAATAATAATAATAGTGCAAGAATGTCGTGGACTAAGCTGGAATCTGCAAAGTATTTTATTCAACAAGAGAAGACAAGGTAAAATGTGCTCTTTATTAGTTCAAAAATTATTCATTTAAGAGCCACTCAACATTTTCATCGTGGCCTTCTCCTCGGTACGACTCAAATAAAAAGGAAAAGAATTTCAGAGAAACACACTGAAATATTTTTGGAGTTTTGGTTTTCTTGAATAGGCAAATAAAAGGGAAAAGCAAAAACGAGAAAAACTATTTACATGGGAAAGCTCCCAACAAGCAAAAGAAGAACAAGGAAATCTTTTTGGGTTTTCTTGTTAGTGCTACTACTAAGCATGCATAGAAAGAAAATTACTACAACTAATTTTTTTTGGTTTTTCTAAAGTTTTTCAAACACACAAGAAGAAAGCAAGAAAATAAATCTAAGCATGAATGATACAATGAAAAAGTGTGAACACCGACAAATGAAATGATATAAGTGAACATGAATATAATGTCGGCGAGAACACGTACTCCCCCAAGCTTAGGCTTTTGGCCTAGCTTGGTAGTCGATCAATAGCATGGATGATAGTAGGGATCCTGAGGAGCAGGCATCCACTCATCCCACTGCTGAGGCCCCTCCTCAGCCTCTGCAGCAGCCTGAGCATTCCAGTAGGCGATGATGTCTGCAGGCATAATCCTATATCCGCCCCTGGCGACAGGATCAAACAAAGCAGGTGCAGGCAATGGAATAACATCACGAGGTTTAACGCTAAAGACCAGGTTATAAGGAATGGCGGTGTTAGGACGGTCATGTGCAAGAAAGTGATGGTGTTCCATGGCTGCATGGTCTAGGCAAACCTTGGTCAGAGGGTAATCATGAGGGCGTATCTCAACATTAAATTAAGCCACCAAACGAGTCGCAAACATCCCACCATGTATTTTACCCTGGGATTTATTAAGATGGAGGCAACGAGCCACAATAGCTCCCAAGCTATAAGTGTTGTCGCCCTCTAATGCACAACATAAAACAGCAAGGTCTGGTGAACTGAGCGCACCCACCTTCTCTCTAGCAAACAAGAATTTGGAAATGAAAAGGGCAAAGTAACGAACAACAGGAAAATGCAAGCCAGCGGCAGTGGTAGCTGACACCCCTCTCTCATCTCCCACTGCCAAAGTGCGATAAAAATCCTCAAACCCAGCCGGTCTAGTCTCAACTAAACTCCCATCAGAAGGGATCATGCATATGTCACAAAATTCAGTAAGTGGTATATGATGGTTTTCAGCATATAAATCAAAGCTAACTTCAGGAGGATTATTTATAGGCAGGAAAGTAAAGCTTTGAACAAAGATGTTTGTGAGGATTTGATGCTGGTCACACTCATCTGCGATGAAGTCGGTGAGGCCGGCATTAGCAATATATTGCGTGAACTCCTGAAGGATTCTAGCCTCTTCCAGGAACGGGGTGTGCAGCCATCACACGGCCGTACTTCTGCCAACCTCCGAGGATGGAGATGACTCCCCAATAACACCCTTGGCATTCTTCTTAGAGCCAAACTTCCTAAAGATATTCATGTCCGCATAACATTTTCCTATGAACAAAAATCTGAAATTTTAGTCCACAAAATTTTCTCAACAAAACTTCACAAAATTGATAGCAACTACTCATAGGGATACATAGAGGTCATAGCAAGAATTCAAACTACTTAGAACTCTAAGAATTCAACATGCAAGCCGATCTACGGTAGCACCAAGAGTAGGTAATTATTCAAAATATAAACCACTAAAACAAAAACTAATTGGACAAATGGTGGAGTCACATACCAAGCAACAATCCCCCGAAATAGTTTCAGAAACAGAGCTTCGAGCAAAGAGATTGAAACCCGCGGGTTTGAGGGCAAGAACACGGGAGAGAGAGCAATGGAGATTTTTTTCTGGAGGTAAGTGATGATGTGGGATGAAGAGGTAAGTCAGGGGGGCCACGCGGGGACCACAACCCACCAGGGCGCGCCTGAGGGTCCTGCCATGCCTAGGTGGGTTGTTCCCACCTGGTGCACCTCCCTCTGGTATTATTTGCACAAAAAATTCAGAACAATTCAGAAAAAAATCATATAAAATTTTCAGAGCATTCTGAGAACTTTTATTTTTGGGTCATTTTTTATTGCACGGGAAATTTAGAAAACAAACTAAACATTGCATTTTATTTTATTTAACTAGTAAAAACAGAAAACAAAAAGTAAGGACAGAAGGTAGTGCTTACTAAATTCATCAACTTCATACCTCTCAAAAATGATTCATTAATAAGGTTGATCAGGTCTTATTAACAACCAATTTCGATTGGCATGAAACCGAAGAACTTTCGTAAATCACTAAGTTACCTCAATGGGGATATGAATGCCCCCAACAATAAGCATTTCCTATTTCTTTTTGACAGTAGGTAGAGGTATTTGAAAACTTCCAATAGTGATTGTCGGAGATTTTTCAATAACATTAATACCATTCACTTGGAATTGTTTCTTCGGAAAGTGCACCGTATGCTCATTACCATTAATATGAAAAGTGACCTTGCTTTTATTGGAACCATTAACAGCCCCTGCAGTATTCAAGAAGGGTCAACCAAGGATAATCGACATGTTGTCGTCCTCAGGCATCTCAAGTATAACAAAGTCAGTCAAAATAGTAACATTAGCAACAACAACAGGCACATCCTCACAGATACCGATAGGTATGGCAGTTGACTTTTCAGTCATTTGCAAATATATTTCAGTAGGTGTGAGTTTATTCAAGTCAAGTCTTTTATATAAAGAGAAAGGCATAACACTAACACCAGCTCCTAAATCACACAAAGCAGTTTTCACATAATTCTTTTTGATAGAGCAAGGTATAGTTGGTATTCCCGGATCTCCGAGTTTTTTAGGTACTCCATCTTTAAAAATATAATTAGCAAGCATAGAGGAGATTTCAACTTTCGGTATTTTTCTCTTATTAGTGATGATGTCTTTCATATACTTTGCATAAGGAGGCATTTTCAAGATATCAGTCAAGCGAGTACGCAAAAAGACTGGCCTCAACATTTCAGCAAAGCGTTCAAATGCTTCATCATCATTCTTTTTAGTTGACTTGGGTGGAAAAGGCATAGGTTTTTGAACCCACGGTTCTCTCTCTTTACCGTGTTTTCTAGCAATGAAGTCTCTTTTATCATACCTTTTATTCTTAGGTTGTGGGTTATCAAGATCAACAGGTGGTTCTATCTCAACATCATTATCTGGTTCTTTTTCATTATTTGGTTGAGCATCTTCATGAACATCAGCATTATCTTTTTCATTATCAGTAGATGGATGTTCATTACCAGATTGAGTTTCAGCATCAGAGATAGAAATTTCATTTTCATTATCAGGAGGTTTCTCTATTTCAGGTTCACTAGAAGCATGCAAAGTCCTATCATTTTTCTTCTTCTTTTTCTTTTTAGAGGGACTAGGTGCACTAGTGTTATTTCTTTGTGAGTCTTGTTCAATTCTTTTTAGGTGTCCCTCAGGATAAAGTGGTTCCTGAGTCATTTTACCTCCTCTAGTTGCAACTCTAACAACAAAGTCATGCATATTATTATTCATTTCATCAAGTAATTCTCTTTGTGATTTAGCAACTTGTTATAATTGGGTTTGTACCATAGAAGCATGTTTTCCAACACCTCTAACATCATTTGAAATTCTAAATAACAAGTCACTCAAGCGAGCAATCATATCAGAATTATATTTCAATTGTTTCATAGCATTTGCATTGAAGTGATCTTGTTTTCTAATGTAGTTTTCAAACTCATAAAGGCATTGACTAGGATGCATATTGTGAGGATTGTCATTAAAATTGAATTTCATTAGAGAATTTACATCTACCACCTTAGGCAGCGGTGGTGTATTAAGCCCATGTATTTCTTCAATAGGAGGTAAATTTTTAACATCCTCAGCTTTAATACCTTTTTCCTTCATAGATTTATTTGCCTCTTGCATATCTTCAGGACTGAGATATGATATACCCCTCTTCTTCGGAGTGGGTTTAGCCGGTGGTTCAGGAAGAGTCCAATCATCATAATTTTTCAATATGTTATTCAATAATTCTTCAACTTGAGCAATAGTTCGTTCCCTGAAAACACAACCACCACAACTATCTAGGAAGTCCCTAGAAGCATCGGTTAGTCCATTATAGAAGATATCAAGTATTTCATTTTTCTTAAGAGGATGATCAGGCAAAGCATTAAGTAACTGGCAAAGCCTCCCCCAAGCTTGTGGGAGACTCTCTTCTTTAGTTTGCACAAAGTTAAATATTTCCTATGAGGCAGCTTGTTTCTTATGAGCAGGAAAATATTTTTCAGAGAAGTAATAAATCATATCTTGGGGACTACGCACACAACCAGGAGTAAGAGTATTGTACCAAGCTTTACCATCACCCTTTAATAAGAAAGGAAATAATTTGAGAATAAAGTAATAGCGAGTTTTCTCATCATGAGTAAAATGGGTGGCTATATCATTCAACTTAGTAAGATGTGCCACAATAGTTTTAGTTTCATAACCATGGAAAGGATCAGATTCAACCAAAGTAATTAACTCTGGGTCGACAGAGAATTCATAATCCTTATCATTAATAAAGATCGGTGAAGTAGCAAACTTAGGATCACATTTCATTCTAGCATTCAGAGATTTTTCTTTATACTTGCATAGCAATTTCTCTAGGTCATCTCTATTCTTACAAGCAAGAATATCTCTAGTTGTCTCCTCATTCATAACATAACCTTCTGGTACCTTAGGCAATTCATATCTAGGAAGGCTAGTTCTAGCAGGTGTTTCAGGAGTTTCAGTTTCAAGCTCATCATCAGATTCAACAGCATCATGTTGTATTACTCTAGCAATTTGTTCATCAAGAAATTCACGAAGTGGCACATCATCATTATCAAGCAAGGTACTAGCATCATCATAAGAATTATCCATAGCAGAAGTAGCATCATCAATAACTTGTGACATATTATAATTGATTGCATGTGGTGGTGTTGCAAGTTTACTCATAACAGAAGGAGAATCGAAAGCAGAACTGGATGGCAATTCCTTACCTCCCCTCGTCTTAGTGGGATAAATCTTAGTCTTAGGATCCTTCAGATTCTTCATAGTGATAAATTGATAATAATCCCAAGTGACTCAACAAATATTGCTATGCTCCCCGGCAACGGCGCCAGAAAAAGGTATTGATAACCCACAAGTATAGGGGATCGCAACAGTTTTTGAGGGTAGAGTATTCAAACCAAATTTATAGATTCGAGAAAAGGGGAGCCAAAGAATATTTGAAGGTATTAGCAGCTGAGTTGTCAATTCAACCACACCTAGAGATTAATTATCTGCAGCAAAGTGATCAGTAGCAAAGTAGTATGATAGTTTTGATAGTAGTGACAGCAGCAACGGTAACAGTAACAGTGATAGCGGTATTTTTGTAGCAAGTGTAACAGTGATGATAGCAGTAGTAACTTAGCAGAAACAATATAAGATAAATTCGTAGGCATTGGATCGGTGACTTGTTGGATGATATTCATCATGTGACAATTATAACCTAGGGCGATACGGCACTAGCTCCAGTTCGTCAATATAATGTAGGCATGTATTCCGTAAATAGTCATACGTGCTTATGGAAAGAACTTGCATGACATATTTTGTCCTACCCTCCCGTGGCAGTGGGGTCCATATTGGAAACTAAGGGATATTAAGGCCTCCTTTTAATAGAGAACCGGAACAAAGCATTAATACATAGTGAATACATGAATTCCTCAAACTACTGTCATCACCGGGAGTGGGCCCGGTTGTTGTCACTCCGGGGTTGCCGGATCATAACACGTAGTAGGTGACTATAACTTGCAAGATGGATATAATGATGAATTCATAAACGGTTCAGATCTGAGTTCATGGCACCTGGGCCCAAAGTGACAAGCATTAAGCATAGCAAAGTCATAGCAACATCAATCTAAGAACATAGTGGATACTAGGGATCAAGCCCTAATAAAACTAACTCGATTACATGATGAATCTCATCCAACTCCTCACTGACTAGCGAGCCTACGAAGGAATTACTCACTTCCGGTGTGGAGCATCATGGAATTGTTGATGGAGAAGGGTTGGTGATGATGAAGAACGAAGATCCCCCTCTCCGGAGCACCAAACGGACTCCAGATCTGGCCTCCCGATGAAGAACAGGAGCTGGTGGCGGCTCCGTCTCGTGGAACGCGATAATTCTTTCTCCCTGATTTGTTTCTGGAAATATGTGATTTTATAGCGTCAGAATCAGGGTATGCGGGGCCACCAGGTGGGGACAACCCACCTGGGTTCGCCAGGAGAGGGGGGCGCGCCCTGGTGGGTTGTGCCCACCCAGGGGCCCCTCTCTGGTGGGTCTTGGCTCCAGAAATTCTCTTTTATTCCATAAAAATTCCTCGCAAAGTTTCGTTTCATTCCGAGAAATTTTATTTCTGCACAAAAACAACACCATGGTAGTTCTACAGAAAACAACGTCATTCCGGGGTCAGTTTCATTCAAATCATGCGAATTAGAGTCCAAAACATGAGGAAAAGCGTGAGAAAAAGTAGATACGTTGGAGACATATCAGTGGGTGAACAAATTACTGTTGGGAAATTGATAGAACTTCAAATAATCATGACGATATCCAAGCAATGATCATTATATAGGCATCACGTCAAATATTAGTAGACCGACTCCTGCCTGCATCTACTACTAGTACTCCACACATCGACCGCTATCCAGCATGCATATAGTGTATTAAGTTCATGGAGAAATGGAGTAATGCAATAAGAACGATGACATGATGTAGACAAGATCTACCTATGTAGAGATAGACCCCATCGTTTTATCCTTAGTAGCAACGATACATACGTGTCGGTTCCCCTTCTGTCACTGGGATCAAGCACCATAAGATCAAACCCACTACAAAGCACCTCTTCCCATCGTAAGATAAATAGATCAAGTTGGCCAAAAAAACAAATATCAGAGAAGAAATACGAAGCTATAAGCAGACATCCATATAAGAGATCAAAGAAACTCAAATAACTTTCGTGGATATAAAAAGATATAACTGATCATAAACTCATTGTTCATCAGATCCCAACAAACACACCGCAAAAGAGTTACATCATATGGATCTCCAAGAGACCATTCTATTGAGAATTCAGCGAGAGAGAGAGGAAGCCATCTAGCTACTAACTACGGACCCGAAGGTCTACGAAGAACTACTCACGCATCATTGGAGAGGCACCAATGGAGGTGGGGAACCCCATCCCAGATGGTGTCTAGATTCGATCTGGTGGTTCTGGACTCTGCGGCGGCTGGATGAATATTTGTCGACTCCCGTAGGGTTTTGGGAATATTGGGGTATTTATAGAGCAAAGAGGCGGTCCGGGGGGCACCCGAGGTGGGCACAACCCTCCTAGCGCGCCCTGGTGAGTTGTGCCCTCATCGGGACACCCCCCAGGCGCAGCCAGGGCACATTATGTTCCCTCTGGTCCATAAAAATTCTCCGTGAAGTTTCGTTGCATTTGGACTCCGTCTGATATTGATTTCCTGCGATGTAAAAAACATGTAGAAAACAGTAACTGGCACTTGGCACTATGTCAATAGGTTAGTACCAAAAAATGATATCAAATGACTACAAAATGATTATAAAACATCCAAGGTTGATAATACAACAGCATGGAACAATCAAAATTGATAGATACGTT
Source organism: Triticum aestivum (assembly GCF_018294505.1). Lineage (NCBI taxonomy): Eukaryota > Viridiplantae > Streptophyta > Magnoliopsida > Poales > Poaceae > Triticum > Triticum aestivum. The sequence goes on from NC_057799.1 coordinate 539,955,310, forward strand.
GGAGACGTATCAGCAATTGACTTCTTCAACAATGCAGAAAGAGCATCACCAACAATTAAGAACAAGAATGGGGACAACAGATCACCTTGACGTAAATCCCGGGATGGGGAGAATTGCTCCAGAAGTTTGCCATTCAATTTAACAGAATATTTCACTGATGAAACACATTCCATAACAATAGAAACCCATGTCGGTGCAAAGCCTCACTTCAAAAGAGCTTTCTCCAAAAAAGTCCAATCAACACGGTCATAGTCCTTCGAAAGGTCGAGCTTGTAAGCACAGTATGGAACATCATCACCCTGGATGGAATCAATATAGTGAACACACTCAAAACAATGATCGCATTGCCAGAGATAAGTCTTCCCGGAATAAAAGCACTTTGATTCGGTGAAACAAGATCATCAAGTAGAGGCCGAAGCCTATTAACCGGGCACTTAGAAACAATTTTATAAATAACAGAGTCAATGTCTCAACCTCCCTTCTTTTAATAAGATCATTTCCATCTGCTCTCACTAGTAGAAAACAGGGCTTTAGTTGAAGCCTGGGTAAGGGCATTAATCCCGGTTCACTCACGAACCAGGACCAAAGGGGGCATCAGTCCCAGTTCGTGAGGCCAGGGCGCCGACCGGGCCTGGGGGTCCATTGGTCCCGGTTCGTCTAACACTTTTGGTCCCAGTTCCAGACACGAACCGGGACCAATGGGCCTCGCTCCTGGCCCATCACCTTTAGTCCCATTTGGTGGCTGGAACCGGGACCAAATGTTGTCCTTTAGTCCCGGTTTTAGCCACAAACCGGGACTAAAGAGAAACCTATATATATACCCCCGCCCTGCCCGCGAATAGAGCCACTGCTCTATTTTTGGGCCAATCGTGGGAGAGGTTTGTGGTGCTCTAGCTCACCTCCTGTGCACATGAGGTGTTCGATGAAATGCCCAAGCCACACTTAAGTTTTCTCCTCTCGAAGCTCCTTGCCCAAACTCCATTTTCCTCAAGATTTGTCTAGGTTTGGCGGTCCGTCCTGTCCCGTCCCCGTCCTCACCGCCGTCGATCGCCCGCGCTGATCTTGTCGCTGGCACCACTGTGGTGAGCCTCTTGTTCTTATCTTCTTTCTAAAAGAAAAAAATTCTTACTTGTATGATTTAGGTAGATACTTGTATAATTTTCTTACTTTTATTATTGTTTTTTATTATACAGTGCGATGGTTTTCGTATCCGCCCCCTTCGGCCCTCGTCCTGTCTATGATTCAAATGTGGCATATTATCTTTTATAACTATTTGTTTCATTGAGAGTTTATGACAATTATGCCGACCAACGTGACATAGACATTTTTATCTAGGAAGTATGTGAACAGTAAATTCCAACCGACCATCTTGTCGAGAGGTTAAATTTAGTTGAAAAAGAAAACAATTACTTGAAGAAAAATTGAAAATAATTAAGCAGGGGAAGATGGCATTGGAGTTGCATGTTGCGGATGTCGTCGATGATCACAAGATCAAGATGGATGCAATGCGCTTGAAGATTAGAAAGATTAGAAAATATGACATTCATACTAAGGCTTGGTATCATTATGCCGTTGGATCAATTGTTACCTTAGTTGCGATTATGATCGCATTTGTTGTTGTATTTAAATGTTTAACATAGTTTCAAATGTATGTTTTAATTAGATGCTCTAGAGAGCTATATGTTGTTCAATGAGAACAATGTGTGAACTATGTATGAACATAATGTGATCATGAACTTCTATTAATTTGGTCACTCCTCTATTCATGATGTTCTGTAATGGTTCTTGACACACTTAATTATATATAATGTATGCAGATGAACCAGCAATGGATGTACGGTGACAGACGCACCTCCGAGTACATTAAGGGCGTGCATAATTTTCTCGAAGTGGTTGAGGCAAACAAGCACAATGGTTTTATGTGTTGTCCATGCCCTATCTGTGGGAATACGAAGTCTTACTCTGACTCGAAATCCCTTCACATCCACCTGCTTGAGAAGGGTTTCATGCGCGCCACACTATAATGTTTGGACCAAGCACGGAGAAAGAGGGGTTATGATGGAAGACAACGAAGAAGAAGAGGATGATGACAACTATTTACCCCCTGAATACGGTGATGCTGCAATGGGGGGAGCTGGAGATCAAGAGGAACCAAACAATGTGCCCGATGATGATCTTCGCCGGGTCATTGTTGATGCAAAGAGAAAATTCCAAAGTGAAAGGGAGAAGTTGAAGTTCGATCACATGTTAGAGGATCACAAAAAAGGGTAGTACGCAAATTGCGAAGATGGCAGCACAAAGCTCGGTACCACACTGGAATTGCTGCAATGGAAGGCAGACAATGGTGTATCTGACAACGGATTTGAGAAGCTACTGAAAATATTGAAGAAGAAGCTTCCAAAGGATAACAAATTGCCCGAAAGTGCGTACGAAGCAAATAAGGTTCTATGCCCTCTAGGATTGGAGGTGCAGAAGATACATGCATGCCCTAATGACTACATCCTCTACCGCGGTGCATACGAGGATTTGAAGGCATGCCCGGTATGTGGTGCATTGCGGTATAAGATCAGACGAGATGACCCTGGTGATGTTGAGGGCGAGCGCCCCAGGAAGAGGGTTCCTGCCAAGGTGATGTGGTATGCTCCTATAATACCACGGTTGAAACATCTGCTCAGAAACAAAGAGCATGCCAAGTTGAAGCGATGGCACAAAGAGGACCATATGAAAGACGGGAAGTTGAAAGCACCCGCTGACGGGTCGAAGTGGAGAAAATCGAGAGAACATGGGGGGACTTTACAGGTGACGCAAGGAACGTATGGTTTGGTTTAAGCGTGGATGGCATTAATCCTTTTTGGGAGCAGAGCAGCAATCATAGCACCTGGCCCGTGACTCTATGTATATATAACCTTCCTCCTTGGTTGTGCATGAAGCAGAAGTTCATTATGATGCCAGTGCTCATCCAAGGCCCTATGCAACCCGGCAACGACATTGATGTGTACCTAAGGCCATTAGTTGAAGAACTTTTACAGCTGTGGAATGGAAAAGGTGTACGTGTGTGGGATGAGAATGACTAGGAGGAATTTGACCTACATGCGTTGCTGTTTGTAACCATCAATGATTGACCGAAACTATATATTTGGAAAAATGCAGGAAGAATGTGTACCTGGGGCATCGTCGATTTCTTCTGACCAACCATCAATGTCAAGAGAAAGGCAAGCATTTCAAAGGTGATGCAGATCACCGGAAGAAGGCCGCCCTCCGTACTGTTGATCACATACTTGATATGGTCAATGATTTACAAGTAATCTTTGGAAAGGGTCCCGGCGGACTATCTGTTCCGAATGACGCTGAGGTACGCGCACCCATGTGGAAGAAGAAACCTACATTTTGGGACCTACCCTATTGGAAGGACCTAGAGGTCCGCTCTGCAATCGACGTGATGCACGTGATGAAGAATCTTTGCGTGAACCTGCTAGGCTTCTTGGGCGTGTATGGGAAGACAAAAGATACACCAGAGGCACGAGAGGACTAGCAACGTGTGCACAAAAAAAGACGGCATGCATCCAAAGCAGTATGAAGGTCCTCCCAGCTACGCTCTTAAAAAAGAAGAGAAGGAAATCTTCTTTGAATGCCTGCTCAGGATGAAGGTCCCGTCTGGCTTCTCATCCAATATAAAGGGAATAATAAATATGGCAGAGAAAAAGTTCCAGAACCTAAAGTCTGATGACTGCCACGTGAATATGACGCAACTGCTTCCTGTTGCATTGAGGGGGCTTCTACCGGAAAACGTTCGATTAGCCATTGGGAAGATGTGTGCATTCTTGATACGTCTCCAACGTATCTATAATTTTTGATTGTCCCATGCTATTATATATTCTGTTTTGGATGTTTAATGGGCTTTATTATACACTTTTATATTATTTCTAGGACTAACCTACTAACCCAAGGCCCAGTGCAAATTGCTGTTTTTTTCCTATTTCAGTGGTTCCTAGAAAAGGAATATCAAATGGAATCCAAACGGAATGAAACCTTCGGGAGAGTGATTTTTGGAACAAACATGATCCAGAGGACTTGGAGTGGACGTCAAGAAATAAATGAGGAGGCCACGAGGCAGGGAGCCGCGCCTGCCCCCCTGGGCGCGCCCCCCACCCTCGTGGGCCCCTCGTGGCTCCCCTGACCGACTTCCTTTGCCTATATATACTCATATACCCCTAAAACATCCAGGAGCACCACGAAACCCTATTTCCACCACCGCAACCTTCTGTACCCGTGAGATCCCATCTTGGGGCCTTTTCCGGCGCTCCGTCGGAGGGGGAATCGATCACGGAGGGCTTCTACATCAACACCATAGCCTCTCCGATGATGTGTGAGTAGTTTACCTCAGACCTTCGGGTCAATAGTTATTAGCTAGATGGCTTCATCTCTCTCTTTGGATCTCAATACAAAGTTCTCCTCGATCTTCTTGGACATCTATTTGATGTAACCCTTTTTGCGGTGTGTTTGTCGAGATCCGATAAATTGTGGGTTTATGATCAAGATTATCTATGAACAATATTTGAATCTCCTCTGAATTCTTTTATGTATGATTTGTTATCTTTGCAAGTCTCTTCAAATTATCAGTTTGGTTTGGCCTACTAAATTGATCTATCTTGCAATGGGAGAAGTGCTTAGCTTTGGGTTCAATCATGCGGTGCTCGATCCCAGTGATAGAAGGGGAAACGACACGTATTGTATTGTTGCCATCAAGGACAAAAAGATGGGGTTTATATCATATTGCTTGAGTTTATCCCTCTACATCATGTCATCTTGCCTAATGCGTTACTCTGTTCTTATGAACTTAATACTCTAGATGCATGCTGGATAGCGGTCGATGTGTGGAGTAATAGTAGTAGATGCAAAATTGTTTCGGTCTACTTGTCGCGCACGTGATGCCTATATACACGATCATGCCTAGATATTCTCATAACTATGCACTTTTCTATCAATTGCTCGACAGTAATTTGTTCACCCACCATAATACTTATGCTATCTTGAGAGAAGCCACTAGTGAAACCTATGGCCCCCGGGTCTATTTTCCATCATATTAATCTCCCGTCAACTAGCTATTTCTGGCATCATTTATTTTGCAATCTTTACTTTCAATCTATATCATAAAAATACCAAAAATATTATCTTATCATCTATATCAGATCTCACTTTTGCAAGTGGCCGTGAAGGGATTGACAACCCCTTTATCGTGTTGGTTGCGAGGTTCTTATTTGTTTGTTCAGGTACGAGGGACTTGCGTGTGGTCTCCTACTGGATTGATACCTTGGTTCTCAAAAACTGAGGGAAATACTTATGCTACTTTACTGCATCATCCTTTCCTCTTCAAGGGAAAAACCAACGCAGTGCTCAAGAGGTAGCAATTCCTCAATGCAATCTCTCAGAAGGTAATCGATCCAGAAATCCTACCAAGGTTAAGGAGTGATTTGGCGCAATGTCTTGTCAGTTTCGAGCTGGTGTTCCCACCATCCTTCTTCAATATCATGACGCACGTCCTAGTTCATCTAGTCGACGAGATTGCCATTCTGGGCCCTGTATTTCTACACAATATGTTCCCCTTTGAGAGGTTCATGGGAGTATTAAAGAAATATGTTCGTAACCATGCTAGGTCAGAAGGAAGCATCTCCATGGACCAGCAAACAGAGGAGGTCCTTCAGTTTTGTGTTGACTTCATTCCTGACCTTAAGCTGATTGGTCTCCCTCGGTCGCGGTATGAGGGGAGACTGACTGGAAAAGGCACGCTAGGACCGGACTCAATAATATGTAGGGACGAGCATTCTTGGTCTCAAGCACACTACACAATTCTACAGAATTCTACCTTGGTGACCTCGTATGTCAATGAACACAAGAATATTCTGCGCTTCAAACACCCGGAGCAGTGTGACGAATGGATTACATGTGAGCACATCAGGACTTTCAGCAGTTTGTTGCAAACACATCTCATGAGTGACACCGCTATTTCTATTGAGTTGTACTCGTTGGCCAGGGGACCATCTTCGACTTTATTAACTTACAAAGGGTATGAGATAAATGGGAATACATTTTACACGATCGCCCAAGATCAAAAGAGCACCAACCAAAACAGTGGTGTTCGCTTTGATGCAGCAACCAAGGGGAAATGACACATATTATGGTTACATAGTGGACATATGGGAACTTGACTATGGACATGATTTTAAGGTCCCTTTGTTTCAGTGCAAATGGGTCAATCTGTCAGGAGGCGGGGTACAGGTAGACCCACAGTACGGAATGACAACAGTGGATCTGAACAATCTTGGGTACACAGACGAACCATTCGTCCTAGCCAATGATGTGGCGCAAGTTTTCTATGTGAAGGACATGTCTACCAAACCGAGAAAAAGAAAGGATAAGGAAGCGAATACATCATACGATGGGCCAAAGCGCCACATAGTTCTTTCAGGGAAAAGAGACATCGTGGGAGTGGAGGGCAAGACAGACATGTCTGAAGATTATGAAAAGTTTCATGAAATTCCTCCCTTCAAAGTCAAGGCTGTCCCAAGCACCCTGTTAAACGATGAAGATTATCCATGGTTACGGCGAAATAAGCAAAGGACACAAGCAAAGAAAAAGTGAAGACTTTCTCTCCACGAAAGAGATTGTCCATTTTTTACACAAATGCATCCAGTTTTTGTCGTAGCCCTCTTAACTTTTTAGCACATTCTATGTGGGTGAAATGACGATACCATACCAACTTTCAACCTTTTCAGACTTCATTTGTACTGTTTTTCAATTTCAGGGTCATTTAGCTCAAAAAAATCAGTAAATGCATGAAAAATACCAAATGAAGTCAGAAAGGGTTGAAAATTTATAATGTGTCTTTGAATGGTGCATTTTGAAAACACAAAAAGTCTGGAGTTCAAAAAATGTCAAAAATAATCAAATCCCTTTGTAACAGATGAGTTTTTGTCCGAAACCTTGATACTTCGAAAGAGATTGTCCATTTTGTACACGAAGTGCATCCAGATTTTGCCATAACCCTATCAACTTTTTAGCACATGCTATGTGGGTGAAATGATGATACCATGCCAACTTTCAACCTTTTCAGACTTCATTTGTAGTGCTTTTCAATTTCATGGTCATTTAGCTAAAAAATAGTGAATGCATGAAAATACCAAATGAAGTCAAAAAGGGTTGAAATTTTTTTATGTGGCTTTGAATGGTGCATTTTGAACACACAAAAAGTGTGGAGTTCAAATAAGTTCAAAAAAAATGAAATCCCTTTGTAACAGATGAGTTTTTGTCCGAAACCCGGATACTTCGAAAGAGATTGTCCATTTTGTACAAGTGCATCCAGTTTTTGCCGTAACCCTCTCAACTTTTTAGCACATGCTATGTGGCCGAAATAATGATACCATGCCAACTTTCAACCTTTTCAGACTTCATTTGTAGTGCTTTTCAATTTCAGGGTCATTTAGCTCAAAGAATGAACTAATGCCAAAAAGAATGAACTAGAAAACTTTTATAAAACTCTAATAGCCAAAAGGAATGAACTAAAAAGAATCAATTAAAATATTCTATTATGATAAACTAAAACAAAAATCTTCTATAGCAAAAAGATTCAACTAAAAAGCTTTTATAAACCTCTAGTTATGATCAAAATAATATTAACTTAAAATTATATAAAATTTATGCAACTAAAATTATCAAAGTATTTTTTGTTCCAAACTTTAATAGCAAAAAGAATTTTCATAAAGTTTTTTGTTACAAACTTTAATAGCAAACTATAAAGCTTTTTAAAACTCTAATAGCAAAAGAATCAACTATAAAAAATCGATAAAAAGTAAAATTTATGCAACTAAAATTATATAAAATTTATGCAACTAAAATTATATAACTAAATTTACTATATGCAAAAAATAACATTAAAAATTTAAAAACATAACATATGCAAAAAAATGCCCGCCTACTAGGCCACCACGGCCTGCATACGACTAGAAACCCACCTACACGTGGGCCAGGATGCAGGCCCGCGGGGCAAATAGGCCCAACAGGGCACAGAAGAACATTAGGCCCAAGAGGTCTGCATTAGAGAGGAGCTCGATGGGTCTATCGTAGCGGGGCTTATAAACCACTGCGATCGCCTCTCGGCAAGCGAGGTGGGACTAAACTCCCATCGCATTGCGCCAGTTACAGCACAAGCCCTTTTTCGGGGATATGCCCCGCGGTGTAACCCGCCGGATGTATGACCCGGCTAGAGCGTGGCGACTCACTGGTGACCCGCCCGGAGCTTGGCGACTCACGGGTAACCCGCCTGATCTTGGCGACTTATTAGTAATCCGGCAGCCAGGTCAGACGGATGACAAGGCCCAAGGCCCGGAAGGCCGGCTCATGTTATGGTGGGCCGGCTTAAGAGGAGAGGCATAAGGAATATTCTTCTACAAAGGAAGCAAGACTAGGACTCCACTTGTAATAGAGTAATCCTAATCCTACTAGGACTAGTCATGTAAACCGCCCCTTCAACATATATAAGGTGGGGCAGGGCACCCCAAGAGGGACAGAAAATAATCTCTAGGGCTAGACTCAATAAGGAGAGCCGGCTTATGTGGCGACTCCATGAGGATCATAATGAGACCTAGCCACAAACAGCATGTCGGGTTATTACCGGACGGTGTTTCCCGGGGCTCGAAGCTGTCTAAATCCTTGTCTTGTGTTGCGTCTCTCTGTTCCGATCAACCCCTCTCAAGCTACTACATAGATGCGTTGGTCTCACGACTAAGTCCTCACACTAGGACAACTGCCGTGACAAATCCACGACAGTTGGCGCCCACCGTGGGGCCTGCGCACGGTGGTGTTGAGTTCTTGAAGGGAATTATTCATGGATCGAGAAGATCGCGTTATGGTTGAAAAAAACCAGCACAATCGATAACCCGTCGTTCGACAACCTTTGGCAGAGCAGCAATTGCATCATCGTCCGTGAGCTAGCAGTATGAAGTTGGAATTCAAGAAGAGCTTGAGTTGTGGTGTTTATGTGCATCTACAGCAGCTGTTCCACGATCTGTCGAGCCGCCGATTTATCGAGTTGCAAAGACGACGCCGGGACCAAGGAGGACCAAGTCCCAATGAGGAAACCAGCGAACTCGCGAAGTTGACAAGATCAACAGGCAGTCTAATCCGAAACTAGATCGATTTCAGGGGCGCGGCTAGAAGTACGGACCGATAGGATTCTCCATCATGTGAAAATTGCCAAGGCAGCAGCCGTTTGTTTGTCGAGGTGGCCGCTGTCGAACCGCGAGCCACTACCATCACATTACAGCTAGCAAAATCAAGTCCCGAGACGGACTTGTACATCAACTACCAAAATCAAGTCTGCCTCCATGAAAAAGCTGGAATAAACAAACGAGACTACGGGGCTGTTTGGTTCTAGGACTAACATTGCCACATTTTGCCACACATTTTTGCCAAGCTTGCCTAAGGTTAGTTCATCAAAATGAGAGCCACAAGTTGGCAAGCCTAAGGGAATCTTGCCACACTTTTTGTGTGTATGCCATGTGGGGCCCAAGTGTGGCTTGCCTAAGGTGTGGCTTGAACCAAACACTCTCCTAGGTTGGTCAAACTTGCCTAACCTTAGGTGTGGCAATCTTTGGCAAAGTTAGTCGCAAACCAAACAGCCCCTACAAAATCCATATTGGAACGATTCACAGGCAGTATAGATTATTGCTACAAGATCAATACGGTCGAAATCTCAACGCCCGAGGTCTACAGTTGGAGTATATATATGGGCCGACGACCACCGGAAAAATGACATAGGTAATGCCATCAGTACGGCTACAAATTCTACTAAGATCAGATCAAGCGGGACCAACAGATGGATTTTACATGGTCGGACGGAGGGTCAAACCAGTTACAACCGGAACATGGACGGGGGTTGGATTCAGAGACATCTATTGTGGCCTCGTTCCGAGCCACCCTCACGCGGGCCTTGCGTTGAGTCGCCAGCCTCCACCAGCACGCTTCCGCAGCCGAGCCACCTCTCCCAGTCATTGCTCTGTTTTCTAAACCGCTGTTTTCACCGGCCTCCAAGCCGCCCTCACATCGTCTTCAAACCAGCCCTGCATTGCCAAGAAGCTGCTTGGCGCCACCCTCGCATCAAGCCACCTCCATGCTCAAGTCACCCCGGCTCTGCGGCACCGTCTCCGCTGTCAAGTCACCTCGGCTCGTCCCTGCTACCTCTTGAGCACTGCGTTGGTTTTCCCTTGAAGAGGAACGGGTGGTGCAGCAAAGTAGCGTAAGTATTTCCCTCAGTTTTTGAGAACCAAGGTATCAATCCAGTAGGAGGCTACACACGAGTCCCTCACACCTACACAAACAAATAAATCCTCGCCACCAACGCGATAAGGGGTTGTCAATCCCTACACGGTCACTTACGAGAGTGAGATCTGATAGATATGATAAGGTAATATTTTTGGTATTTTTGTGATAAAGATGCAAAGTAAAATAAAAGGCAACGAAAATAGCTAAGTGTTGGAAGATTAATATGATGGAAAATAGACCCAGGGGCCATAGATTTCACTAGTGGCTTCTCTCGAGAGCATAAGTATTTACGGTGGGTGAACAAATTACTGTTGACAAAACAAGAGACTCTCTATTATGAAGATGATGGTGCTACTTTGAAGCACAAGTATGGTAAAAGGATAGTAACATTGTCCCTTCTCTCTTTTTCTCTCTTTTTTTTGGGGCCTTCTCTTTTTTTTGGCCTTTCTCTCTTCTTTTTATTCCTCACTTGGGACAATGCTCTAGAAAATGATGATCATCACACTTCTATTTATTTACAACTCAATGATTACAACTCGATACTAGAACAAAGTATGACTCTATATGAATACCTCCGGCGGTGTACCGGGATATGCAATGAACCAAGAGTGACATGTATGAAAGAATTATGAACGGTGGCTTTGCCACAAATACTAGGTCAACTACATGATCATGCAAAGCAATATGACAATGATGAACGTGTCATGATAAACGGGATGGTGGAAAGTTGCATGGCAATATATCTCGGAATGGCTATGGAAATGCCATAATAGGTAGGTATGGTGGCTGTTTTGAGGAAGATATAAGGAGGTTTATGTGTGAAAGAGCGTATCATATCACGGGTTTTGGATGCACCGGCGAAGTTTGCACCAACTCTCAATGTGAGAAAGGGCAATGCACGGTACCGAAGAGGCTAGCAATGATGGAAAGGTGAGAGTGTGTATAATCCATGGACTCAACATTAGTCATAAAGAACTCACATACTTATTTCAAAAATCTACAAGTCATCAAAAACCAAGCACTACGCGCATGCTCCTAGGGGATAGATTGGTAGGAAAAGACCATCGCTCGTCCCCGACCGCCACTCATAAGGAGGACAATCAAAGAACACCTCATGTTTCAAATTTGTTACATAACGTTTACCATACGTGCATGCTACAGGACTTGCAAACTTCAACACAAGTATTTCTCAAATTCACAACTACTCAACTAGCACAACTTTAATATGACTACCTCCATGTCTCAAAACAATCATCAAGCATCAAACTTCTCTTAGTATTCAACGCACTCATAAGAAAGTTTTTACTATTCTTGAATACCTAGCATATTAGGATTATTTAAGCAAATTACCATGCTATTTAAGACTCTCAAAATAATCTAAGTGAAGTATGAGAGATCAATAGTTTCTATAAAACAAATCCACCACCGTGCTCTAAAAGATATAAGTGAAGTACTAGAGCAAAAACTATATAACTCAAAAGATATAAGTGAAGCACAAAAAGTATTCTAATAATTTCTGAATCATGTGTGTCTCTCTCAAAAGGTGTGTACAGCAAAGATGATTGTGTTAAACTAAAAAGCAAAGAATCAAATCATACAAGACGCTCCAAGCAAAACACATATCATGTGGTGAATAAAAATATAGCTCCAAGTAAAGTTACCGATGGAAGTAGACGAAAGAGGGGATGCCTTCCGGGGCATCCCCAAGCTTTGGCTTTTAGGCGTCCTTAGATTATCTTGGGGGTGCCATGGGCATCCCCAAGCTTAGGCTCTTGCCACTCCTTGTTCCATAATCCATCAAATCTTTCACCCAAAAACTTGAAAACTTCACAACACAAAACTCAGCAGAAAATCTCGTGAGCTCCGTTAGCGAAAGAAAACAAAAGACCACTTCAAGGTACTGTAATTAACTCATTCTTTATTTATATTGGTGTTAAACCTACTGTATTCCAACTTCTCTATGGTTTACAAACTATTTTACTAGCCATAGATTCATCAAAATAAGCAAACAACACACGAAAAACAGAATCTGTCAAAAACAGAACATTCTGAAGTAATCTGTAACTAACGCAAACTTCTGGAACTCCAAAAAATCAGCCAAAATAGGAAGACCTAGACAATTTGTTTATTGATCAGTATAAATTTGAATCAACATTTTATCACGTTCTGGTGATTTTTAACAATTATTTTTGTGAACAGAAAGTTTCTGGAATTTTCTGCAAGATCAAATAACTATCATCCAAGAAAATCCTATAGGTTTAACTTGGCACAAACACTAATTAAAACATAAAAACACATCTAGAGGCTACAACAAATATTTATTCCTAAACAGAAGCAAAAAGCAAAAAAAACTAAAAATAAAATTGGGTTGCCTCCCAACAAGCGCTATCGTTTAACGCCCCTAGCTAGGCATAATAGCAAGGATAGATCTAGGTAGTGCCATAGTAATAGGATAGATCATTAAAACTCATTTCATATTCTCTATGTTTAGCAGCAAGTTTCCTTTGAGGCAAGCAAAAGTGATCAAAAGGGCTAAATTTAATGGGACAAAAGTCCCCAAGATCAATTTTAGGAGGTATAGGTTCCTCCTTCGGCCCTTCATATTGCACAACCAATTCATCATTATAAGCATTCTTTTGACAGAACTTTGTGAGCCTATACTCGAGAGAATATCCTAGATCATTATTTTGAATAGCCAAATCATCATTAAGTTCAAAAATTCTATCAACTAGAACATTGGTAGGAACCTTTTTTCTAAGGTTTTCATTGAAAGCAACATAGTCTAGAGATTGAAAACGCATTATTTCTTCTTGATCAAAGAGGATAGCCTCTATGGGAGGACGGCCAGCGTCCACCCTATAATGCACAAAGATTTCCTTGGCCTCTTTTATTATAAATCTGAACTCATGAGCCAAAAAGATAGTAGCGGCACGCTTAACAGAAGAATGCTCTATATTAGAAAATTCTAGGAAAATCCTTTGTATGCAAGGGTGCAAGTGCATAAATTGCCTTTCAAGTTCAACTATAAGCATGGCAATAGCGTCAGCAAGATTACTAGTTCTATGAAGAATGGAACAGCCCATAGAAGGCAAAGCACCGGCACAAGTAAAGAAATCTTGAATAACCCCTTTCCCAATAATATTACCACTACCAATTCAAAAAAAATTTGTATGCAAGGTAGGGGGTTCTTCAGCAGGAGCATCAGAATTTTCCATGATATTATTATTGTCCATATTGACAATAATTTCCCCAATTTCAGACATAACGGCAGAACGAGCGAGGGGCAAAAGGGAAAGAAGAAGACAAACGGAAAAGAGAGGGCGAATAAAACGGCAAAGGTGAAGTGGGGGAGAGGAAAACGAGAGGCAAATGGCGAATAATGTAATGCGGGAGATAAGGATTTGTGGTGGGTACTTAGTATGTTGACTTTTGCGTAGACCTCCCCAGCAACGGCGCCAGAAATCCTTCTTGCTACCTCTTGAGCACTGCGTTGGTTTTCCCTTGAAGAGAAAAGGGTGATGCAGCAAAGTAGCGTAAGTATTTCCCTCAGTTTTTGAGAACCAAGGTATCAATCCAGTAGGAGGTTACACACGAGTCCCTTGCACCTACACAAACAAATAAATCCTCGCAACCAACGCGATAAGGGTTGTCAATCCCTACACGGTCACTTACGAGAGTGAGATCTGATAGATATGATAAGATAATATTTTTGGTATTTTTGTGATAAAGATGCAAAGTAAAATAAAAGGCAACGAAAATAGCTAAGTGTTGGAAGATTAATATGATGGAAAATAGACCCGGGGGCCATAGGTTTCACTAGTGGCTTCTCTCGAGAGCATAAGTATTTTACGGTGGGTGAACAAATTACTGTTGAGCAATTGACAGAATTGAGCATAGTTATGAGAATATCTAGGCATGATCATGTATATAGGCATCACGTCCGAAACAAGTAGACCGACTCCTGCCTGCATCTACTACTATTACTCCACACATCGACCGCTACCCAGCATGCATCTAGAGTATTAAGTTCATAAGAACAGAGTAACGCTTTAAGCAAGATGACATGATGTAGAGGGATAAACTCATGCAATATGATATAAACCCCATCTTGTTATCCTCGATGGCAACAATACTATACGTGCCTTGTTGCCCCTACTGCCACTGGGATAGGACACCGCAAGATTGAACCCAAAGCTAAGCACTTCTCCCATTGCAAGAAAGATCAATCAGGCCAAACCAAACTGATAATTCGAAGAGACTTGCAAAGATAACCAGTCATACATAAAAGAATTCAGAAGATTCAAATATTGTTCATAGATAAACTTGATCATAAACCCACAATTCATCGGTCTCAACAATCACACCACAAAAGAAGATTACATCGAATAGATCTCCACGAGGGGGAGAACATTGTATTGAGATCGAAAAAGAGAGAAGAAGCCATCTAGCTAATAACTATGGACCCGAAGGTCTGAGGTAAACTACTCACACTTCATCGGAGAGGCTATGGTGTTGATGTAGAAGACCTCCGTGATCGATGCCCCTTCCGACGGAGCTCCGGAACAGGCCCCAAGATGGGATCTCCTGGGTACAGAAGGTTGCGGCAGTGGAATTAGGTTTTTGGCTCCATATCTGGTAGTTTGGGGGTACGTAGGTATATATAGGAGGAAGGAGTACGTCGGTGGAGCAACATGAGGCCCACGAGGGTGGAGGGCGCGCCCAGGGGGGTGGCTCGCCCCCCTACCTCGTGGCTTCCTGGTAGCTTGACGTAGGGTTCAAGTCCTCTGGATCACGTTCGTTCCGAAAATCACGTTCCCGAAGGTTTCATTCCGTTTGGACTCCATTTGATATTCTTTTTCTGTGAAACTCTGAAATAGGCAAAAACAGCAATTCTGGGCTGGGCCTCCGGTTAATAGGTTAGTCCCAAAAATAATTTAAAAGTGTATAATAAAGCCCAATAATGTCCAAAAACAGAAGATAATATAGCATGGAGCAATCAAAAATTATAGATACGTTGGAGACGAATCAGTCCCCTACCTCCAAGTCGGCAAATCTGGGCCTCCATGAGCTGATTCGGGATGTGACCTAGTTTTTGCTTCATGACACTTCCGTTCACTGACCTGCCGTAGCTTGCCTCCTCTGATCGCGCGCGTGGCCCCGTCCCCGCCTTGAGTTGTTCCACTGAGCTGCACCTCCCTGTTTCCTTTGTTCTAGTGAGCCGCCGCCGGCCTCCGAGCCACCCCGTGACCCGGCCTCAAAATGATACTGGGGTATGGACGGCTCAGGGCAGAATTTTCTGTATATTTCTATAAAGGACAAGCGGCTTCGAGGATGAGTCAATTTTTTCCAAGCATGAAGATCCAAGCGAGTGCAAAGTGCTAGCAAAGCTAGTACCAATTGATGAACGGGCAAATATGCATATAAATGCTGCACGTCAAAGCATTTGCAACCGAAACAGAGACAAAGAAAAGCTCTATAGACTCGCCGAGCAAAAACAATCAGGTGCTATTTTTCTAGGTCTTGTTTGGTATAATTATATATCATTAAAATAATTTATTCGAGGTGTGCTATTATGTACGCAGGTTGATTAACTCAGGGCCGAAGTATGATCTGGTCCTTGCGCGTTGGAGGCCATGTTTACATCCGTGCCAAGTGACGATGTGCAACGGAGACGTGCAGGCCGACGCCCTCATATTTTCAGGCTACATCAACGCCACGGCCGTCTCTCGCGACCGCACCGGCTTACAACGCCGCAGACGTCTCTCGCGACCGCACCGTCTTCAAACATTGCGGTTGACTCCTACGTCTATATCAACATATGCAATTGAGTCGTCGTCCGTGCCTACGGCCGATTTACCCGTGTCTGTGTCATTTCCAACGTCGCGGCTGACTCTCTCGTCCGCACCGGCTCATAATGCCGTAGCCGACTCCCCATCCGAGCCGGCTTACAGCGCCGCGGCCGACTCAACTGTCCGTGCCTGCGGCCGACTCGCCCGCGTCTGTGCTGTCTCTGACTCGGAGCAAATCATAATATATTATCAGCCTCCACCTGCACCGAAAATTCAATGGATAGGCATGCAAGTCGCCGCCGCTATGGTGTGTTTAAATTCAACAACCAGCTAGGATGAACCGCTGGTCGGATTACTGACACAAATCATACGGGATCATTTATAACCCGCCATGGACGACCTCAACCTTCCGTGGACTCACATCGTGTTATCAACGCTAAGGGTATACAATGAGTGTTGCGAAGATCATCAACTCGCCACTTTGCCTCCATCTTCAACATATTACAGTGTTTTGCTGTTCAGCTATATGCCGGTTTATGTCACGGTCAAATATGGAGAATCTCAAGCCAACTCCTCGAGTCGCCTTGAGACTTGGGGGCTACGATTTGATGACTCAATAATTCACTGATAGTTTAAAGCAGGTCAAGAACTCCGGGTCAGTGGAGGGAAGATAACCCGGTCCCGGAGGCTGCTGTTATATTGATGAAAATTTAAAGGTTGTCAGAAAATTTCCGGCTCAAAATGAAGATTCCGGTTTAAAATCCGGTTCAAGGGAAATCTGTCACCCGCAAAGCTTTGAAGCTCTCAATATCCGGTTTAAAACTCCGGTTGAAAAAAGAAATTCATCTCTCGCAAGTTCGAGTTCTCAGAAAAGTTAAAGGTTGCCGAAGAGAACTTGCTGTCATGATGCGCGATTCAAACATGGGTATCCTGCCTTATGGGCTTATCTTATTATGGTCACTTGGGGGGCTTACTGCTCATTGAGCGAAGCTATGATTACCCTTTGATCAGGCTTATACGCCATTCTTACAAAAACACTTGGGGGCTTACTACCCAGGTTAAAGGGACCAAAGAGAGTCTGTTGCAAAAGCACAACTCAAACATAGGTGCCCATTGAGCACAGCTCAAAAATATTGCTTGGGGCTCTTTGTTCTAAAGGACAAAGAGTTTTTATGACCCTTGTAATAGGCTTAAAAGCCAGGCTTGGAATCCAGGTGTATTCACCTAAAACCCCGGGTTATCCTGCCTTTTTAAGTCTGCCACTCCGCCCAGGTAATCCTGGAATGACCCGCCGTATGTTTGACAAGTCAATCTTATACAGACCCTGAACTTGTCAAAGTTAAAACGACGATTGGTTATGTGAGGTCGGTCTTATAAGGTTTAAAAGGTTTAACTCAGTGGTTGTGCGGCCTGTGAAAGCACTTGAGTTTTAGGCCTGGCCGCCTATGAAAGCCTTGATTTTTTTTGTTTGATTTGTACTTTTTTTGAGGTTTTTTCTCCTGTGACATAGTAATACATGGTTAAAAAGCCGATGAGGGCGGTGATGCCTTATGGTTTATACATGAAACTACCCAATGTTTATTAACCCGGCCTGGCTTTCGACTATAAGTCGTCAGTGTGAGGTAAGATAATATCCGGTGTTTATTAACCCGGCCTGCCTTTGTTCATAAGCCGGCCAATTCAACAGAGTATTATGTGCTCAAATTTTTGGGTTATCACCCTTACTGCACAGGTATGATAAGCCGGCAGTGTGAGTAAATATCACAGGTATGATATTTAGTTATGATTATATAAGGTTATGATTAAACCGGCCCTGGCTTTGGACGTTAAGTCGCCGGTATATTTTGGATTGCGCCATTGGAATCATGCGCTTATATATCATTGGATTATTTCCTTCATTGGATATGGCGATGTAAGCCGGCAGTATAAGCCAATTCTACAGGTATGATTTTCCTGGTTATATAAATATGCAAGGCTTGATAACCCGCCCTGGCTTTTGACTTTAAGTCGCCAGTATGTTTAGGCTTGAATGGACTAAATGCTAGTCTTTTCCTTAATTGCATAAGACTATATTATGTTCGGGTTGTTACCCGTCCTGGCTTTGACGTTAAGTCGCCAGGGCATATGTTGTTTAAACTCTGTGCAGGATTTGCAGAGCTATGACTTACGTTAATGATTAAGTTCAAACCCATCATCAAAAATTGAAATTGGTGTGTCAAAAGGGTTATCAATTATTGATTTTTACAAAGGCTATAAGGCGTCGGGTTACAAAAATCCCGGAGTACAATGGATGCGCATTAAGTCGCCATTGGCCAAGAGCCGCCGGGTATTGAACTCCGGATTTACTTTTCATACCGGATTATATTATTCAAATCTTGAATAGCCAACATGGCTGGATTTTTATTATGGTTATCAATAACCAGTATTATGATTGAAGTTTTCAAAGTCGCTTTAGCGCAATGGCTATTATTTTTTCAATGGATATGATTTATTCTACAATGGAGCGAATAGTCCCGAGTCGTTGTAGGCTTACGACCCAGCACTTGGGGGCTACATTATTCAAGTTGAAATTACATCAAATATGCAAGTCCCATGTCACTGCCAGCATGCACCATGGTACTTGGGGGCTAATGCAAAGTCATTTTTACTTGCTTTATTGAAAGACCCGACTCATCACATCGTAATGAGCCGGCCCTTGGGGGCTACCAATTGCTCCTGTCAAAAATTCAAGGTACACAAGGCTTAATCCATTATTTTGAAGGGTTCATTGCTCAGTTGGTAGAGTACAAAGCTCTT
The DNA here is from genome assembly GCF_018294505.1 of Triticum aestivum. Lineage (NCBI taxonomy): Eukaryota > Viridiplantae > Streptophyta > Magnoliopsida > Poales > Poaceae > Triticum > Triticum aestivum. The sequence continues at coordinate 539,974,212 of NC_057799.1, forward strand.
AACCTTGTGGACGTGGGTTCGAGCCCCATGACGAGGGTTACATCATATGATGTTATTTTCAATGAAAAGTCCCAGCTCAGTATTATCTTACTGAGCCGGCCCTTGGAGGCTACACGTCGCTACTCAGGTATACATGATCATATTTACGAAGTCCCTGCTCATTATTGCATAATGACCCGGCCCTTGAGGGCTACACTGGTTGAAGTTTTACGAGCATAAGGCAATTACAAGTCCCAGGTTGCTGCAAGCATGACAACCCGGCACTTGGGGGCTACATATGTGGAATATTCAGTTTTTACTAGTGACTAAGATGAACAACATGGATTTCTTCAAAGTGGTAATATTTATATTGAAGCAAGTCTTAAATCATCACTTTGCTCTGCTCAGGACTTGGGGGCTACAGGTAATATGGATATAAGGGAGAAATATCTTCAAATTCTCAGTTTTGAGCAAACCAGATTGACCCGGTATCTGCAACAATCATGACCTGGCGTCACCAAAAATCATAACCCGTCATCACCAATAATTATGACCCGGTGTTGGCAACAATTATGAACCGGCGTTGGCAACAATCATGACCCTGAATTATCAGTTTTTTAACCCGGCGATTTTGGAAATCATAACTCGGCAAGTTCTATATTTTCAAGCCGGCTGGATATCAGTTGAATATTTCAAAGACCAATATTTTTGTCAAGTCAGAGCATTGAAGGCCGACTCAAATGGATTCTTTATTTACAATATTTCTTCTTCAAGCACATTGATTATGAAGTTGGTTTATTGACCCAGATTTTTTAGAAGGAGGAAATGACAAGGACTTAAAGATGATCAAGTACCGGCTTACAAGAATATGTAACCCGGATCACAACCTATCAAATTTATTCTTGTGTTTATGTTGTAGATCAGTTTAACATGGATAAATCCAAATTAAACTAGGGGCTAATGTCGGGGATATACCCCGCGGTGTAACCCGCCGGATGTATGACCCGGCTAGAGCGTGGCGACTCACTGGTGACCCGCTCGGAGCTTGGCGACTCACGGGTAACCCGCCCGATCTTGGCGACTCATTAGTAATCCGGTGGGCATGTCAGAGGGATGACAAGGCCCAAGGCCAGGAAGGCCGGCTCATGTTATGGTGGGCCGGCTTAAGAGGAAAGGCATAAGGAATATTCTTCTACAAAGGAAGCAAGACTAGGACTCCACTTGTAATAGAGTAATCCTAATCCTACTAGGACTAGTCATGTAAACCACTCCTTCAACATATATAAGGAGGGGCAGGGCACCCCAAGAGGGACAGATAATAATCTCTAGGGCTAGAATCAATAAGGAGGGCCGGCTTATGCGGCGACTCCATGAGGATCATAATGAGACCTAGCCACAAACAGCATGTAGGGTTATTACCGGACGGTGTTTCCTGGGGCCCGAAGCTGTCTAAATCCTTGTATTGTGTTGCGTCTCTCGGTTCCGATCAACCCCTCTCAAGCTACTACATAGATGCGTTGGCCTCACAACTAAGTCCTCACACTAGGACAACTGTCGTGACAAATCCACGACACCTTTGGTCCCGGTTCATGGCTCCAACTGGGACGAAAGCGTGCCTTTGGTCCTGGTTAGTGGCACCGACCGGGACCAATGCCCCTCTTTAGTCCCGGTTCGTGTCACCAACCGGGACCAAAGGTCTTTGCTTCCCGCCCTTTGGGATGACGAAAACTGACCTTTGGTCCCAGTTGGTGGCACGACCTGGGACTAAAGGGGGGCATTGGTCCCGGTTGGTGCCACCAACCGGGACTAAAGGCTTTGCTATATAAGCCAACACTTAGCGTTTTCATATTTCATTTCTGCAGTTGTCCCTGTCGACGCCGCCAGGCTGCGCGAGTTCGCCGTAGATGCCGTCGCCGCCCTCTGCCCCGTCGACACCATCAGGCTGCTCCACCTCGTCGTCGACGCCCTCGCCGACGCCCTCGAAGCCCTCTGTCCCGACGCTCTCCCTGCCCCGACGCCGGCGCCGCTCCCCGCGCCCCTGCCCTGCCCCAACGCCACAGTGCCTCTGCCCCTGCCCCGATGCCTCCCCCAGTGAGCCCCCCTTTCCCCCGCGCCGCCCCTGCTCTGCTTGCCGCGCGCCGCCGCCGCCCCGGCCTGCTCTCTGCCTTTTTTTGTTCGTACATTTTTTTGTCCACTGATGTATGTATGGATGTTGTATGTATATGTATATGCAGATCTATGTATGATCCATGGATATGCATGCATTGATGTATGATTTATTTTTTGTTCATAGAATTGTTTTTGTCCATTGATGTATGATTTTTTTGTTCATAGAAAGTTTTTATGTATGATCCATGGATATATGAGCAATGATGATCCATGGATGTATGCATTGATATATGAGCAATGATGTTAATAGAAAGTCTTTTGTTCATAGAACTTTTTTTTTTCATAGAAAGTTTTTATATATGACCATGGATATATGAGAAATGATGATCCATGGATGTATGCATTGATATATGAGCGATGATGTTCATAGAAAGTTTTTTGTTCATACAAAGTTTTTATAAATGATCCATGGATGTAGCTCCTCGTCGCCGCCCCCGATGCCGTCCCTGTCGCGACGCCGAGCCCCCTCCCCGATAACTTCCCCGATAACTTACCAAGTTACTAAGTTAAAGTTTTCATATATTCAAAATGAGTTAATTAAAAGACTCACTAAGTTAAAATTTACCCCCTCCCCGATAACTTCGACATGAGGGGTGGACGTCGGACATGCATGCATGAGAGAGAGGCGGTCCGCTCGCCCGACGAACTATCGAGGTCACCCAAACCCTATAAGAAAGAGCGTCATTGTCGATCTACCCCTTCCCCAATAACTTCGACATGAGGGGGGACGTCGGACATGCATGAGAGAGGCTGTCCGCAACTAATCCATTGCTCATATATGCATATGATTCCTCTTGTGATTAGCTATAGGTCTATGTTTGCCACTAATCCATCTCTCATGTTTGTATATTGCCATGTTGTAATATTTGCAGAAACTATGGAAAGAGACTTAGAACAAGAACAGTTGTTGGGGGATATAATCCTCCCCGGAGGTGATCCCTTGTCGTTTCTCAACGACACCAATGGTCAGGAAGGAGAGGATGACGGCTTCGTTGATCCAACAATGGAAGAGGAAGGAGATCATGACGGCTCTGGTGATCGAATGGCGAAGGAAGGAGATCATGATGACGGCTCCGATGACCGAATGGAGGAGGGAGCTGTTGCAAAGTCCGGCGAGGTATATATATTAATTAAGCCTGTGCTGACTTGATGCATTTATTGTTTTGGTATGTACATATATTAATGCTTCTTTCTTCTTTTAGCCCTCTGGATCGAGCCAAACTTCCGTAAGGAGACGAGGCCCGAAGAAAAGGTTGCGCCAGGAAGAAAGGTTCATGATCACAGAAGTCGCGAACGATGGCCAACCGATTGCTCCCAAGCGGACCAAGGACGCATTTGTACATCAGTGCGGAGTTGTTGTTAGGGACAGTGTCCCAATCAGCGTCCAACAATGGAATAAGAATAAGGACCCTGAAGTTTCTTATGTCCAGGATAGAAGAAAGATGATCTTTGGACCTCGCTGATGACAAATATCAGCCTGCCGCCAGAGGATCCGAATAACCCAGTTATAGAGCGAAAGGTCAAGGCGTTTGCTCTTAAGAAGATGGCAGATCTATTCAGGAACTAGAAGAAACAGTTGAATCTAAAGTTTGTCGAGAAAAATGAGACTCCAGAATTCATCGGTCGATATGAGAAGATAAGAGATCACTGACCCGCATTTGTGGCCTACAAGAAATCGAAGTAGGGTATGAAACGGTCACTGACAAACAAGAAAAATGCAGCAAAGAAGAAGTATCACCATCACACGGGGTCAGGTGGCTACTACAAAGCCCAGCCGTTGTGGGACAAAGCTGAGCAAGACCTGCTTGCTAAAGGGGTCCAACCAGTGACATTGAACTGGCCAGATTGTTCAAGGACTTGGTTCATCGGGGTTGGGGGAACTTTGGACCCAGAAACAAGGGAGTGTCGTTGGACGGACGAGAAACTTGCAATACCCATCAAGAAGCTTCATGCAGCAATGAAGGCAGCGCAGGAAGGGACGTGCATTCCCGACAGAGAGAAGGACGAGCTGACAGAGGCCCTCGGGAATCCTGAGCACCCTGGAAGAACACGAGGCACACCAGGCTTCGTTCCGTGGGTGCATCGGTTTCCCGACAGTGGTGGTTACAAAAGCCAAGAGAGAAAGAGGAAAGTGGAAGCAAGCTCAATGCAGAAGGTCACTGCAAGAATAGCAAAGCTAGAGGAACTTGAGAGCCAGCGAGCTACCGGCCAACCATCTCAGTGGCACGAAGATCCTTGGTTCGACGCTGCCCCAGAAGCTACCCCACCATCTCAGTGGAGAAGCTGCGTGGCTTCCATGGAGCTTGTTCAGCCTGATTTCATGGCTCCTCGCTACCCCGTGGATAGTATCATGGAGGCTGAACATTGCGAGCTAATGACGAAATGCCAGAACCTGACCTTGAAGGTGGCGGTCAGCTCTATTGCACCTCCTCGAGCTGAGGGAACTTTTCATTGTCGTCCGATTCCACATGGCTATGCTGTTGTGACGGTGGATGAAATAATGGAGGGATTTGAGGAGCTGGAGCTTGACTACCCTACAGGTGAAGGGGAGAATCATCTGGTTTATGCTTTAAGGAGTACCTATCTATGGAGGAAGGAGTACATCAAGCTTCCAAACTGGGCGCCTCCTCCTCCGGCGAGTCAAGGCACTCCGCCTCCTCCTCTGCCTCCTCCGGCACATGAGGGCACTTTGCCTCCTCCTCCTCCGCCTCCTCCGGCGGGTCGGAGCACTCCACCGCCTCCTGCGTGTCAGCGGACTCTGCCGCATCAGCAACGGCGGAAGAGAGATGCCACCGCTCCAGCGGATAGAAGTACAAGAGGCGGGAAGAAATTCAAAGCTGGTCCAAGCCTGAAGCCTCTTCCAAAGTTACCATATGAGAGGACCGATGAGGAAAACACGGAAATCAGTGCTGCTGAAGTGCAGGCCCATTTTGCACGGAAACCTCCACCTCCGAAGGAAACTATAGATCTGCTAAAAGCGAAGCGCACTCTGGATGCCCTGAAGCGACCACCACCGCATCCGCCGGATTCCAACTATATCCGATGTATTAAAAAGACATATGATGAAGCATGGCGATCGGGAAGTACTTCCAGTGATGCAAGATTAGCGCAACGAAGAAGTGGGAAAACAATTTCCCAGCTCGGCGAACAGGCGAAGCAATCGTGCCCCCCGCTCAAGGTGTCTAGCGATATCGTCGCTAATCATCCGGGGGTACTGCCCGGTACCAATCTTGGTGATTACCTGAGCGATGATGTAGAGTTTGAAACGTAAGAGGCAGTAGAGATCTTCATATATGAGTACGGGAAGTGATACGTCTCCAACGTATCTATAATTTTTTATTGTTCCATGCTATTATATTATCTATTTTGGATGTTTTATATGCATTAATATGCTATTTTATATAATTTTTGGGACTAACCTATTAACCTAGAGCCCAGTGCCAGTTCCTGTTTTTTCCTTGTTTTAGAGTTTCGCAGAAAAGGAATACCAAACGGAATGAAACTTTCGCGATGATTTTTCTTGGACTAGAAGACACCCAGGAGACTTGGAGTGCAAGTCGGAAGAGCCACGAGGCGGCCACAAGGGTGGAGGGTGCGCCCAGGGGGGTAGAGCGCGCCCCCCAACCTTGTGGGCCCCTCGGGGTGACCCCCTGACCTAGATCTTCCTCCTATATATTCTCAAATATGCCAAAAACTTTTAGGAGAGCCATGAAACCACTTTTCCACCGCCGCAACCTTTTGTACCCATGAGATCCCATCTAGGGCCCTTTTCCGGCATCCTGCCGGAGGGGGATTCGATCATGGAGGGCTTCTACATCAATACCATTGCCTCTCCGATGAAGCGTGAGTAGTTTACCACAGACCTACGGGTCCATAGCTAGTAGCTAGATGGCTTCTTCTCTCTCTTAGATTCTCAATACCATGTTCTCCTCGATATTCTTGGAGATCTATTAGATGTAATACTCTTTTGCGGTGTGTTTGCCGAGATCGGATGAATTGTGGATTTCTGATCAGCTTACTATGAATATTATTTGAATGTTCTCTAAATTCTTATATGCATGATTTGATATCTTTGCAAGTCTCTTCGAACTATCGATTTGGTTTGGCCAACTAGTTTGGTTTTTCTTGCAATGGGAGGAGTGCTTAGCTTTGGGTTCTTTCTTGCAGTGCTCGATCCTAGTGACAGAATGGGAAACGACACATATTGTATTGTTGCCATCGAGGATAACAAGATGGGGTTTTCATCATATTGCTTGAGTTTATCCCGCTACATCATGTCATCTTACTTAATGCGTTACACTGTTCTTATGAACTTAATACTCTAGATGTAGGAAGGAGTCGGTCGATGTGTGGAGTAATAGTAGTAGATGCAGGCAGGAGTCGGTCTACTTGATACGAACGTGATGCCTGTATTCATGATCATTACCTTAGATATGGTCATAACTTTACGCCTTTCTATCAATTGCTCGACAGTAATTTGTTCACCCACCGTAATAATTTCTATCTTGGGTGAAGCCTCTAGTGAAATCTATGGCCCCCGGGTCTATTTTCCATCATATAAGTTTCCGATCTACAATTTCAGTTTCCTATTTAGTTTCTTTACAATCTTTTACTTTCCGTTCCATCAACCAAAAATACCAAAAATATTACTTTACCGTTTATCCATCTCTATCAGATCTCACGTTGCAAATAACCGTGAAGGGATTGACAACCTCTTTATCGCGTTGGGTGCAAGTTGGCGTTTGTTTGTGCAGGTATTCGGTGGCTTGCGCGTTGTCTCCTGCTGGATTGATACCTTGGTTCTCAAAAGCTGAGGGGAATACTTACTCTACTTTGCTACATCACCCTTTCCTCTTCAAGGGAAAAACCAACGCAAACTCAAGAGGTAGCAGGAAGTCTCTCGTCAAACCTGATCATCCTCCTCTAACAACGATGATGTGAAGATTGCATGAATGGTACATGGATACCTGCAGGAAGTCTGGGACCGACAGTATATTGCTGAGCACGACCTCGTTGGAGCTGAGGTGATGCATGTTGAATTTGTGGAGTTATTCCAGTTATTCAATCAAGACGCCCTCGACAAACAACTCATGACTTGCTACTGTCTGTAAGTATTACTTCTGTAATTAAGTCTCTATAACTCAGCTCTTTCATTGCATGTATATATAATTATCCTCACTATATTATGCAGATTGAAGATCGTCGAATGTAAAAAAGGACAAATCTATGACATTGGGTTCATTAACCCAAATACCGTAAATGAATGGTCGGTTAAAAACAGAGTCTAAGATACTGAGGACAACTTGCTACAATCATTACTTCGAAATCAAAACAAAGGGAAAATACTCTTTCCTTACAATTTCAAGTGAGTGTTACTGTCTTGTGCATATTCGGTTTCGCTTACTCGAGGTTATAGTAATGCAATTGATGAGTTATGCGTGCGCAGCTTCCACTTTATTCTGCTAGATATTAAGCTTGACCAGGGACTAGTAACTATCTTAGACTTGAGACGTAAAGATCCCCAGGACTATGCGGACATGACTGCAGTGCTCCAGAAGTAAGTTCAATCTAGCATTATCGCACCATATTGGCAACTTTGTTCATTTCCTGATATCAAGTAATTATTTTCTTTGTCTGGTAGGGTTTGGAAACATTTCACTGGAATGGTTCCGGGACTGCAGAGGGGGCTGCGATTTAAACACCCGAAAGTAAGTAGTACTAGCTACTTCCGCACATCTCTCATTGATTCTAGTTTCATCAATACCATTTATCATCCTTGATTATCGGTTTGATTGAACTCTATTTCTCGTAAAGTGCTTGTGGCAGGAAGGCGGGAAAAATTTATGTGGATACTACGTTTGCGAGTTCATCTACAAGGCGACCTGTCAGCGGGGCTACTCTGACAAACAATTTGAAGTACGTAAACAATAATATTCACAATTTTATTTTATTACCATCAATTGTGTTGAGTTTCATTCATATATATATATATATATATATATATATATATATATCTGTGTGTGTGTGTGTGTTGACCTCCTTCTTTAAATTAGATGTGGCAGATGCGGGATGAACTCCTACCATATGATCGCATATGAGCAATTCAAGAGGAATTGGCGGGATTCTTTCTTGAACACGTCATACATAAAGACGGAGAATACCATGTGGAAATCGAAATGGATTTTAGATGTTAGGGCCGGATTGTAAGAAATGTTATATTGTATACTAGACCATGATGGCGCACGTTGCTGCGCCCGCCAATTTTATGATAGAACATGAAATATCATGTAATTTTTTAAAATACGAAATATAGAAATTAAACTTGCATGAACTAACCCGTATATTAGACAATGATAGAAAATGTAATATTGCGATTGTCTTAGGAAATAGAATTAGGCAAGTGATTAATCTAATTTTTAAATAAATAGTGTCAATGAAAGATATCTTGGAAACAAAAGCATGAATACGTAACATAGGTTTAGCGAACATACATGATAGTCAATGGCACGATTGGTAAGATAAATTAACCGGGCAATCTTTTCTGCTTAGTTAATCGATGAGACAAATCATTTATCGTTGTTTAAAAAAATAGTGTCACTTCCCCTAAAAAAAGAATTAGCGCTGCTTGATCCCCATATTGGTAGACCTTGTCATCGTTGCCACGCGCACGTGAGGGAGGAAGGCAGTGGGGCGTCAATGTTGTGTGGCGCTGCGACGCCAACACGAGCAACAATATTTTTTTTTGAACCACCATCTATTGCAAAATGTTTTGGGGAATACAGATAATAGATGGTGGAGACGTTAGCCAAACAAGATGGCCCGCCCACAAAGAAGACGCGGGGGCGAAACATGGTTTCGTGGGGGAGCTGGGGCCGGCATGGCGCCGGTCGTGGTCATGGGCCACTTCTCCGCCTCCCCTTTCCCCCGGTCGATTTGGTCGCGGTTGCCTGGTTTGCCCCTGTTGCTACGTCCGGCCGGTTCCCGCCACGGGCGGTGGAGGTTGTCCCCTCCCGCGTGGCTGCTGTTGCTGCCGCCCCTCGTTCCCGGTTGCCTTCTTTGTTCCCGCCGGTCTCGCTTCGTTTGCCACGATGAGACGGCGATGGGGACTGCACGGCCGTGGTGGCGCATGTTGGTGGGCAGCGTGTTTGGTGGCGCACGATGGATCGTCTGGAGTCGTGGCTGGTTGGTGGTCAGGAGAAATCCTTGTCGGCTTGTCCGGCACTGATGCGGTGACGTCTTTGGGCACCGCCGTGCCTTCCTGAAGGGCGTCGGGTTTGCCCCTTCACCCGCAATCCTCTACGTACCGGGGGAAACCATGGGACTTGTCCAGGCAGCAGCGTCGTCGGCATCGCGATCCTTCTTGAAGGTGTTGCTTGGTATGCGGCGGTCCGGAGTGCTTGGAGTGTGGTGGAATTCTCCGGTGGGCGCAGCGGCTGTGGGTCCTCATTGTTTTCGTTGATCCGTCGCTGTTCGCATTTGTTTCTTTTTTGTTTTCTCTTTCGTTATTTGAGCGTGACTGTGCTGCTTCTTCCCCAACACCTATCGTTGGCTGTATCGAAGTTGGTTGCTTTGTAATACAAAGCGGGGGGTTGAGAAGCAGTCTGTGGCCATTTGCATGCGAGACAGGTTGAGATCAAAGGCAGAAGATAATGCCCCGCTCACACGCAGCTACCTAATTTTTTATTTGAGAAACAACTCTTTTTAGCAAAATTTGGGAAACAACTACTTACGTTTGTGTTTCATATACACTTTGTCCGCTTAAGCCAGTCCACCGGCCCAAGAAACAATCCAGTCCCAATCAACCACAGGTGAAGTAGATAGTTCCGTGGAGCAGCAGCCCAAGAGATGTCAAGGCAGGCGATCGTACGGCTAGCAACGCCAAAGCTTTATGGAGGCTCCCAGCTCGCCCTGTTATACTGTTTAGGAATATGCAGTAGCGTCGGATAGATATACGAAAACTTGTTGTTCGACTAATCTCAAAGAAAGAGAGGTCACTTCTCTCTGTATATGTTCATGACGATCTTGTGTAATTAATGGTTCCTTCATTTGCTTACTAGCTAGCGTGTCGAGTTCTCTCTATATGTATAGTAGCTAGCGTCGATCAAGCACGAAGAAAGAGAGGTCACTTCTCTCTATTAGCTAGCTAACACAATATGAAACCCCTAAATTGACCCTCCAAAACCCCTAACTCCCCCCCTCAAAACAAAAACCTCAGCCCCTGCGAGCTGCTGGTGCGTGGCTGCCTTTTGGTCCCGGTTGGTGTTACCAACCGGGACTAAAGGTCCTCCTGCCCGGGCGCCCCGCATCGGCCACGTGGAGCCCTTCTGTCCCGGTTCGTAAGCAAATCGGTACTGAACATTTTGGGCTTTAGTCCCGTTTGTTTTGTTCTGGCACTACAAGAAATATGTCAACTAGTGACCTTCTGTCAGTGACCCTGGAAGAATTGGTCATAGATCTATGACTATTTCAGACCAATTGGTCAAAAGCTGTTCGGGGGGCTCCAAACCCTAAATTATAACGACCATTTTAGTCAGAAAGGTCGTAATTTCCTTACACAAAATGGACATAAAGCAGATAGCACTGGTCCGCTGCCTCATTTCTAGCTGATCATGACCAATATAGATGGTCATAACCTTGTAAATTGTGGTGGGTTGCTATGACTAGGCGCCACCTCATCAGTTTTGCCTATGTGTCATGTCCATGTGGCAGTTTTGCCCTAGGTTGTGAAGCAACCTATATTTCTGTCATTCCCAAAATTTCCAAAAAAATCTCATAAATTCTTTGGGTCATATATTCGTCAAATATGTAAAAAAAACCTTCCTTGCCTAGTTTAAAAATAATTCAAAAATATTCATTTTCCTATTTTGTTTAGAAAAACACTTTGTGAAGGAAGTACCACTTTGGCATGTCCAAATGGTATCCATTTTCTATGGTGCTTTCCTATGCCCAAATAACCATCCTCCACCAAATGCCAGCTCAATCCATTCATTATTTTGAGCCCAGCTTCAACATTCGTATTAATGTCCAGTGTGGTACTTTGCAAAGCAAGTACCACCTAGGCTCCTCCTTTTGAGCTGAAAATTTGTGAAGATGGTCTTCTTAGTAACTGATCATCCTCAGCCAAAACTCACGCCCATTAGCCATGTGCATTTCTCATACCGCTAATCAAACACTTGGCTGCTTATTCATGTTTGAGCATCGATCGGTCTCCTCGTGAGAATCTTATGTTGTGATTTTCTTCCTAGCACCTACCTGGGGAGTGCCCAACCCACTAGACATGCCTAGGCCACCCAGAACACATGGCAACGGCACAATCACACGGTGACCACGCGGCGGGCATGCGAGTTTACGCGCTCTAGAGTTGGGGCCCTCGGCCACCGTACAAACCTCGACGTATCGCCACCAAACCATGTATTTATGATTAAATATGTACTTATGTACCTAGAAATGATTTTTGGAAAAAATAAAGATCAAACTATGAGGCAGCTGCAGTTCAAATTTGACCCGCTTCCAACTGAATCGGCGGGAATTTGTCTTTTTCACCAGAGGTGGATCAAAACTTTTGACACCCAACCATTTTGTCAATTGTGCATTAAATATGGCCTAGTATTTTAGAAAATTGATTTGGTCCAATTTTGCAACAAATATATGGTAGGTCCTTCACAAAAAAACTCATTTCAGGCACTCGGAAAATGGAAAATGAATTTTCCGTGCAAAGAAAATGAAAACTCCCTTAGGCAACATTGTTTGGAATTCCAAGATGCACCATTGTGCACAATATGAGATCATTTGAACAAACTATGCCATGAATGTGGCCATAAGATTGATCATTTGGCTTGAAAGCCATGAATCTTCACGCATGATAGCTCGTTTCTGAGAACACTTTTTTAAAATAATTGCCGTATTACAAGTTTATTATTTTTCCTGAAAACTTGGTCACATATAATGACACAATGCGAAGGTTTTCCAATTTTTTGAATTTTTTTGAATTTTTTATGCCCTTTTCAAAATGCAGTCAAAACGACGGGCTTGACAGTTCCTAGCTAGTGGTTGAATCTTGGAAAAGTTTTGATGTTTCTCTGATTAAATAGATACTTATGTACCTAGAAATGATTTTTGGAAAAAATAAAGAGCAAACTATGAGGTAGCCACAGTTCAAATTTGACCCGCTTCCAGCTGAATCGGCGGGAATTTGTCTTTTTCACGAGAGGTGGCTCAAAACTTTTGACACCCAACCATTTGGTAAATTGTGCATTAAATATGGCCTAGTATTTTATAAAATTAATTTGGTCCAATTTTGCAATAAATATATTGTAGGTCCTTCACAAAAAAAACTCATTTCGGGCACTCGGAAAATGGAAAATGAATTTTCCGTGCAAAGAAAATGAAAAATCCCTTAGGCAACATTGTTTGGAATTCCAAGATGCACCCTTGTGCACAATATGAGATCATTTGAACAAACTATGCCATGAATGTGGCCATAAGATTGATCATTTGACTTAAAAGGCATGAATCTTCACGCATGATAGCTCATTTCTGAGAACACTTTTTAAAATAATTGCCGTATTACAAGTTTATTATTTTTCCTAGAAGCTTGGTCACATATAATGACACAATGCGAAGGTTTTCCAATTTTTTGATTTTTTTTTGAATTTTTTATGCCCGTTTCAAAACGCGGTCAAAACGACGGGCTTGACAGTTCCTAGCTAGTGGTTGAATTTTGGAAAAGTTTTGATGTTTCTCTGATTAAATAGATACTTATGTACCTAGAAATGATTTTTGGAAAAAATAAAGAGCAAACTATGAGGTAGCCACAGTTCAAATATTACCCGCTTCCAACTGAATCAGCAGGAATTTGTGTTTTTTACGAGAGGTGAATAAAAGATTTTGACACCCAACCATTTGGTCAATTGTGCATTAAATATGGCCTAGTATTTTATAAAATTGATTTGGTCCAATTTTGCAATAAATATATTGTAGGTCCTTCACACAAAAACTCATTTCGGGCACTCGGAAAATAGAAAATGATTTTTCCGTCCAAAGAAAATGAAAACCTCCTTAGGCAACATTGTTTGCCATTCCAATATGCACCCTTGTGCGCAATATGAGACCATTTTTTTGATTCTTTCATGTGTAAAAGTAGAAGAAAAACAAAACAAAAAACACAAATCACATATACTCTCTTCCCATTGGTGGAGTTAGTTTGACACGGATCGATGACATGGCGCTCATCCATCCATCCATCACCCCACATCCATCCATCTATCTATAGAAAAAAATTAAAAATAAATTGAAAAGGGAAACCCCATGGCCCCACCCACCCCGATCCCATCCCTCCCTCTCGTATCCCACCCACCCCGATCCCATCCCACCCTCGTCTCCCTCCCAAACCCTACCCGCCGCCGCGCTGCTCACCGACCACCCCGCCGTCCCGCCGTCCATGGCCTCCCCCACGCCCTTCTTCTCGCGGTCTCCTACGCCGCACCGCCACCAACCGCCCCCGTCTCCCTCACCTCGCCGCCGGCCACGACCTCTGCCCTCCCCTCCCCTCCTCTCATCAGAAGAGATCCGATCCCTCACGCCCTCCTCCTCTCGCCCCTCTCCTTCCCTCACCAGAAGGGAGGGAAGAACCCGAGGGAGGGAGATCCAACGCGATCCAGCCTCGGTCTCCGCTGCCTCGGCCTCGCGCCTTGCCGGAGCAGCTCCGCCGTCGACCGAAGTCCCGCAGGTCGACGTGTTCCCCCGCTCTTCGTCCTCCCTCTGTTTGTGTCTCCCTTTTTTCTCTCTCAAGTGTCAATCCCCTTTGTACTTCTCTGTGCAAGGAGGCCGCCATGGACGCCTGAGGTCCTCCGCTCCGACCCACACCCCGGCGGCCTTGCCGACGTCTTCGCCGAGGTGAGCCGCAACCTTGATGGAGGTCCGGCTTCCGGATCCGAGCCGCAGACACCCACCCGTTGTTTTCGTCTGCTTCCGCTCCTGCTCCGTCGTTCTCACGCGACCATCTTGACTCCCTCCCGCACGCACGAGCAGCAGGAAGATGCAGTTCTTCGTCAAGACCTCACAGGTGTGTCGCCGGCCCCGCCGCCCTCCCCCTCCAGATCCTGTACCTGCGGATTGGTCTGGTTTGATTTTGCTGGGCCGATGTGCCCAGTAAATCGTTGATGTGTGCTGCTTGGCGTTCTGTTTGTGCGCATGTTCGTTAGGATTCAGCTTGCGCTGTGTTTTTTCAGGCAGGCTATGTTCAGGTTTCTTGGCAGGGAAATTATCTGGTGAAGTTTGGATTGCTCGAATCAGGCTAACGTATGCCCCTGTGTTAGGACACAGGGACGAACGTATAGATGATCAGTCCACATCTACAGATGTAGATGCCTGTTAGGATGTGGAGTAGAGTATTCTCATAGCCTAACTGCTCCACTAGCCAGCCCACTGTTGGTACCGGATGGATAGCAGCAGTATCATACAGTATATGGAATAGGATTCAGCGTACATGTTAAAATAGAACATGTCCGTACGACGCAAGCTCAAGATACTACTACTACTAGTGACAATATAGATGTATAGTAGTGTGGATCAGGGTATGTTTATGCAATTCTGCTGTCAACAGTATTTTATTTTCATTCATCAAAAATGAGCGGTGCTGCCGGCTGCTATGCTAGTGTGCAGTGCACATGCTGGAGATGCAGATGCATTGGGGGTGTCTGTGTGAAGAATATTCCCAGCGATCGGTCGACAACGCAACCTGACATGCGTGAAAACTTACTTGAGCAACACGCCCTTCTGTCGTTTATGTAAGATTCCATCGTGATTGGCTCTTAAAAGCGCCACCCTGCACTAGTTGCTGCTGTTCTACTTCGCATTGACTCGAGACACGCAATGTCACGTAATGCTGCTGCTGTGCTTGGTATTTGGTGGATTATAGAACATAACCGAACCAGCAGTTGAGGCTGCGTTTGCTGGATTATAGAACATACCTGCTAACTTGCCGTAGATCACATTCGTATAGCAGGAGAAAATTGTTGCGTGAAGAGTAGAATATCTTGCATCGACCGGTGAAGTTACACATAAATAAATATTCTATGACATGATTTGAACTTGTAAAGGTGTACGGAGAGCACCGAACTGTCATTTATATACCACACGACGTTCCTGTTCAAAAAGTAGGACGGTAGCTTCAGGTTTGTATATAAAGCATCTATGTCCAGTTTGATGATGTGTGTTGTTTGTTTCTTACTGGCAGCTGTGGATACTGTGGCTACACATTGAACTTGAGCTCCTCAACACGGAACACGGCCAACATTGGATCCAAGTACGGGAAGCAGATCAGGAAAGGTGTCGTCTCATTCTTTGTGATTTTTTGTATTGTGTGCCTTGAAAAGCATGGTTACAACCATTCCTAATTTTTTTGTTCTTGTTCGATTTGGATTTGGATGCAGCAGGTGCTCTGCTCTTGCGCACGTTTGGTGGCATCTCCAGCACAGCCGTGCTTCTTGAGGCGACCGGCGTGATGGCGGGTGTGTATGGCGGCGACCACAAGCTCTCCGGTGAGCGGCTCCCTCTCCTACCCCTAGTTCCCTTTTCTACTCCTATAGCATTGCTCTGTTGGTTTAGAACACTAGCAACAGGAGTAGTAAAAGCTTACTGATGTAGGAGTAGTGAAAGCTTCATGGTTGATCCTGATTGCTGAACATGGGAGATGTATCTTCTTTTGTGTATCAATTACATAGCAGTACTATGTAATGGAACAGTCTATGTACTGTTATTTTTAGGTTAGGTTGAAGTGATTGGTAGGCCTTTGTTAAGAAGCGAGCTTCTTTAAATTTCCGCTGTTATTTGCACTATATTCCACGCACACCTCATGTGAATCTGTGATCGTATCCATAGACCAGTGAATTTATTGCACTATTTGCTTGCTGTGAAGTATCCAGTATTTGTTACATTATGTCTTTAAGTAGTAAAATTGAGAATGGCAATCAAAATTCTTCAACTGAACTGCTCTTTCATTGTACCACAAAATACTAAAGTTTTGCTGTGTATAACACTGCTAAATGTGTTTTTGTGTATATAGAATTGCATTCATTTCCTCTTCTTTCAGTAGTTACATAGCTTGAGGTCTGTGTATTCTTTTGAATAGGATGTACTGTTATATGCAGAAGATCTGATTTGCACAAACATAGTTATCTGCGTGTCTTGCCTGACTTGGTATTTGTTATATCCTGTTGGTTGGATGGATGGTGGTGCTACTACAGTGGTAACAGTGGTAGTTTATTCAGGTTGCTGTGAGGTTAATCCCTTTGGCAACATTCTTTGAGAATTTTGTAATGCCTCCTTTGGGCTGCTAATACACTATTACACAAGTTCTATGGTATGTGAGTTGTTGTTGTTGCTGCAAGCATTGATACAATATGTCATGTGCAGGGAGCTCCGCATCTGAGTCTCGGCCATCCTCCACAGCAAGGAGCTGGGCCAAGGGAGCTAGCAGCGCTACTGGTTTCTTGAGGACGGATCGTGTAAGATGGCGCACCCGGCGTGTGGCGGCCTATTCTGTCGTAGTGGTATTGTGTATAGTCTCATCCAGCACTGAGTATCAATATGTTGTTTTAATCCTGATGATGTTGTAGCATAAAGTGGTTACTTGTCTGATGCACATTGTTCTTTGCAGGGTTATGATGATATTTCCAAGGAAATATACTGACCCTGATGTCGCTAAGGTGCCCATTTGCCCTTTCTGAAACAATTTTACTCTGTTTTGTGTTCTTCCTGTATGTCCAGTTTCACATTGCTGGTGTTTCATGCCATATTCATCAATCCTGCTCACATTACTGTTGTTTTTTCAATAGCAAATAAATAAATAAAGTAAATGTACTATATCTTGGTATTCTAGAACTTTAGTGCCTCGCAGAAGTTGCTTTATGTACTGCTTTAGCTTGCAAACCTGATGATTTATTGTCTGTTCTCATTTCTTAAGTTTGAAATGTTTCAAACCTGATAAAGTAAATGTACTATTTCTTAAGTTTCTTTAGTTTGCTGCTGACATGTGGAGGAGAAAGCCACAGGAATCACCATCTCAACGGTCCGGCCTTAGTGCTTGCTGCTGACATTTTGCTGCTATTGTTCTGCTAGCCATTCTGCTGACATTTTGCAGGTGACGCGCAGCCCCCAGGGAGCTCCTCATCCAAGTCTAGTGTAGGGTATTTCTGTTTTAGTTTTCTTTGTCATAGAATAGTTTTGTTTGGCACTTACTGTTCCCGGGATGTAAAGATATGTATTGCTGGAATGAATGGTTGTAATATAATAACATTGCACGTTGCTTTGAAAATGTATCAGAACTGGGCTAGGCCCAAGATAGCTTGTGGTGTGATGAGTTGTAATGTCTATGGCATAGTAAATTTTTTTGGATTGGATTAATTTTTTCGGAACTGGGCTAGGCCCAAGTTATATTGGACAATTATTTTTGAGGGAAAAACATGGGAGGCCCAGCAAAGAAATGGCCCAGAAAAATACATGATCAAAAAGAAAATCTGCTGTTAAAAGGGCCACGCAAAGAAATCAATAGGGCTGAATTGTTGGGTCAGACCCATGTAGCTAATAAAAGCACAGGAAAAAATACATTAAAAAGGCCGAATTGTTGGGCTAGGCCCATGTAGAAAATCGAATTGGACCGGGCTGATTCTTGTGACACATTAGATTGCCACGTCGGATGCCTACGTGGCCTGGGGAGGCTGCTAGTGACCAAAACAAAACAGTAGGCATATTTTGGTCGTAAACGTCTACGACCTTCTCACAGAGAAGGTCGTTAATTTCAGTTTATGACCGCCAGCTTTTGACCTTCTGTTTTTGGTCACAAAAAGGTCGCAAATGAAAAACAATGACCTTTCAGTGACCAATAGTCAAGGTCACAAGTTGACATATTTCTTGTAGTGTGGTTCCAGAAATGGGACTAAAGGCCCTCTAGAACCGGGACTAGTACCCTGTTTTCTACTAGTGTCTCCCAACTAATGGTGTTTACAGTTTTCTCAGAGTCAATGTCTAAACCTCCCTACTTTTCAATATTGTGTCATTCTAGCTGAGCAAGAAATTTGGATTTAACCATCACTATAGAAAGGGTATCATCTACGAACACCGTACATATTAATGGATCTATCATAAAGTGTAATTTCATAAACGTATAGTACTTTGCTTAATTAAAACAGCGTAATTTTATTGAAATTGATGGTCAAATTTAAGAAATTACAAACAAACTACAATCTGACACAATGACAACAATTCTTTGGAATTTACTAGCATGTTCATGTAAGAAATAAGTGTCAAAATATGTTTGTTGAATGCTAAATTAACTGCTTAGCATTAAAATATCTACTACTTAGTAACTGAAGGAAATGATATATACTCCATCCATTATTAAATATTTGTCTTTTAAAGATTTCAAATGGACTACCACATACGGATGTCTATAGACATATTTTAGAGTGTAGATTCACTCATTTTGTTTCGTATGTAGTCATTTGTTGAAATATCTAGAAAGACAAATATTTAGGAACGGAGGGAGTAGCTTAGTAATCATGTATATGCCCATGGAGTATAAACTGAATTGTACCTGCAGATGTAGACGATCTTGGCGTTGGGGTTGTCGGCAACCGAGGCGGGCAACAGGGAGTGTTGGACGTGTGTGTTCATGAGCCTAGGTGACGGCCGCGCCTCCAGCTTGGTGTCGTGCCCTGCGCTGAACAGATCGTCAATGAAGGGGACGCACTCGTGTGGGTTGAGGCGGCGGAGCGGGTGGTCGGCGGCGGTGGGCGGGTACGCGGCCCGCCCCATGGTGGCGAAGGACATGGCCTTGAGCCACGTGGTGCCGCACTTGGGCGGGCTTGTGAGGAGCACGTCGCCGGGGCGCGGAGTGAAGCGCCGCTGGAAAGAGGTAGTGGGTGTATTCGAAAAGGTAATAAGTGTGTATTGTCTTTTTTATTTGTTCTTGAATGAAAAATCTTTGTATCGACGTTATATATGTTGCAACACAGTCCGAAATTTACAACCAGGTTATGCTAATAGTATCTTAATAATCATACAGAACTTCAAAAGGTTCCTCCAGGTTATGCCATGCTCCATTATGCACGTATATTATGGTTACTTGGTTGATTAGAATATATGAACATATAAAGATGGCGATGTAGTAACGAACCCGGCAGGAAATGCAAAAGAAGCATATCCTGTGAAAAAGTTTAGGGATTAAAATATAGGAAAAAAGCTAGAGATGCTTTAAACTCCTAGTATTATGTTATGATTTAGGAGCGCCAAAAGTTTAGGGGGGGAAGGGTTAGGAGCGCCAAAAGTTTAGCGCACTTATGTATTGAGGATTAAGTAACAGAGGGAAGTTAAGAGCATCTCTAGCAAATCCGCTAAAACCGCGTCCTCTAAAAACAGTATTACGGTACCCCCTAAAACGAATTTGTGTGAATTTTACTGTACGATTT
Source organism: Triticum aestivum (assembly GCF_018294505.1). Taxonomy (NCBI): domain Eukaryota; kingdom Viridiplantae; phylum Streptophyta; class Magnoliopsida; order Poales; family Poaceae; genus Triticum; species Triticum aestivum. The sequence continues at coordinate 539,993,828 of NC_057799.1, forward strand.
ATATGTGGACAGAACATATCCTGTATAAACCAATTAAATTTACAAAAGGGTCCCTATAAAATAGCACAAAAGACCCTCACACATAAAAAAAAAGCAATTGGATCCTCGCGTGACAGCAGCAACCCGCAGCAGCAGCTCGCGTGGAGCAACAGCAGCAGCCCGTGGCAGCTGCTCGCGGGGGCGGCGTCGTGCGGAAGCTCCCGGCGGTGGCGTGCCGCAGCTCGCCAGCGGTGGCCAGAAGATCGTGGCCGAAGCTGGAAGTTCCCTCCCGCCAACGGTTATTTATTTTACAAGTCCCTGTAAAAAGAGAGAGGCATCTTGTAGATACAGAGGAATCGGCTCGAACTATGCAACATCTCAAAAAAATTAGCAGACAAGTGATTTTATAGGATCTATTTGAGACAAAAAATCGGCCCCATTATAATATCGGAAGTTATTATAGCGGACAGCCCGGTTTACCGGATCTGCTAGAGATACTGTTAGGGATTAAATATAGGAAAAGAGCTAGAGATGAACTCCTAGTATTATGTTATGTTATGGTTAGTGAAAGCTAAGCACTACCGCTAATCATGTGGCTATGTGTAATACGCCTTGGTCAAAGCATAGGTTGGTTGAGACTAGCCACAATGGGTAGTAACATAGTGTAGTAACATGCCCATGTTAGTACTCTATGTTACTACCTCTATAGTGGGGAGTAACATATGTGTGGTAACATACAACACTTCATTCATTAGGCTATAGACTCATCTTGTCTTGATATGTGTGATGTTACTCACATTAGTAGTAACTAGCTATGTTACCACATGCCTCTCTTTCTTCATTTATTGCTTGCCACATCATCTATATTATCTAGATATGTGTGATGTTACTATCTATGTTACTCCCATTGTGGGTAGTATGATAAGGGCAACTCCAACGCAGATTATTAAATTGGACACACCAAATGCATGTAAGCGCGTTCAGACGCGCGTCCAGGGACATCAGTAGTAGAGCCGGCTATCCAACCGCGTGCGTCAAATAAAAGCAGACACGGCATTTTCATTAATAATATTTTTTTACACAACAAATGAACCAATCCTAGTTCACTCTTTGTCGGGCGTGGGCACGTCCGTGTTCCATATCTTGCTCTTCGCCAGATGTGGACACGTCCGTGTCCCACCTCATACTCTTCATGGGGAGTCTGTCGCCTGGCCGGCGGAGGTGAGGCCCACGGTGGACGTGGACGGTCTCGCCTCTAGTCGTTACGGCCTGGCGTGAATGATGCAGAGCTGTCGACATTAGCACCGCTCCCATCCGCCACTCCCTGCACGTCTGCCTCCGGTGCGATCTCGTTGAAGAGTTGGTCGTGCTCCGCCTCGTTGACGCAGAGCTACATTCGCTCGTGCTGGATGTTGCGGGTGCTGCGCACCAACTCGTACAACGTCCACTGCTTGTCGACGAATCTGGGGTCCTCTGCAACCATGGCCGTGGCGGCTTGCTCGTTAGCCTGCTCGCCTGCGATCTGCTCCAACACTAGTCAATGATGCATGAGAAGGTCCCAGGTTGAACCGCTCCTCCTCTTGCAGCTTCCGGAATGTGGACACTGGCGGCACCGCCTACTACTCGTACTCCACCTCCACCATGACACGGTCAAGTTGCGCCTGCACCTGCGCCATGGTGAACCTGGCGACCGGCATTGGTGCCTACTCCTCGTCTGGCGCCTCCTTCGTCGTCTGCTCCTTGTCGTCTGAACTATCCTCCGATGAGCTCGGAGGTTGTCCCGCCTCTATGCGGTGCACGCGCCGAGCTTCCCAAAAACGCACAAGTTCCGCGATCCCGTGTTGGCACGTGACGAGAGCCTATTTCACCCCCATGTCTGGTCCCGGCCATTGCATAGACGGACGTGGAAACAAGAGGAAGTGAAGCGGTGGTGTGCCGGTTACAGACTACGGGAGATGGAGCTCAGACCTCGTGCGGTTGGTGCCATGAATGACTCTCTTTAAATAGAGGGCACTGGGCAGGCCAAGCAGCGGTGAACGCAGGCGCCCGGAGTAGGTTTCTCGACCACCGCGCCGGTTGAATGTCGGGTGTCGCGAATGGCAGGCGAGAGTGGGTTTCATGACAGGTCATGTCCGCTCTAGACCGGCATAAATGTGACGTCGAGAGCGAAGGGACTTCTAGACCAGAAAGTGCAGGGAGGGTTTTGGATGGACCTGTATAGTCGGGTGTAAACATGGCACAAGTCTGGACGCCCACAAACCTCCTCATATTTGGTACCGGTTTATTAGATTTTGAATGTTCGGACACGTACACGGACGTTTGAAATACAGCGTTGGATGACAACTTATGTCCGGATAGAATGGTCCAAACGTTTAGGGCAGGTTTAATGTACGACAATGAAATTGCCCTAATAAACTAATAATCGCACAATGGCCCTGTTTGGATGCTGCAGTTAGAGTTAGAGTTGGTTAGTTCAGGCTAAACTAACCCTAGAGGATCCAAATAGGTGGAGTTAGATAGCAGTTAGTTGCTCTAACCTGGCAAAAAAATCAAACCCGGTGGGGAGGTGCTAATTGGAGTTAGATGTGGTTGGTCCCATTAAAAAAATACCCTCTCCTGCACCCGTACCTCATCCTCCCGCACCAGCCAGCCGCCCCAATCGCCCCGCCCCGTCGCCCCAATCCCGCCACCCCCGCCGCCGCTCCCGCAGCCCCCGCCGCCCTCGTCCTGCAGCTCCCCGCGCCGCCCGCCCGTCGCCCCCATCCCGCCACCGCTTCCCCCGCCCCCATCCCGCTCCTTCCGGCGCCGCGGTATCCCTCCCCGTTCAGCCACTCGAGCCACGGCGTCGTCTCTTGCGCCCCCGTTGCTGTTAAGCCACTCGACTGGCGCCCCTCGTTGCGGCTAGGCTTCACTTATTCGTGGAGTCTTCACTGATTGCGCCTAGGCTTCTTCAAGAGCGATGTCAAGTGAGTATTTGTTGTTCGTCAACCTTTTATGATTCAAGGCCACACCAAATCCGGCTAGAAAGTGAGAAAAAAATGCATTTATTGTCAATCCAACCCTGTGATCCAAACAACCATCTTGTTTAGAGTTAGTTCAGGGTTAGTCAAGAGTTAGAAACTAACTCTAACTCTAACCTTGGTTAGAGTATCCAAACAGGGCCAATGTTACAACTGGCACACAGCTAATGAAGATGCTCTGTCTAATCAGTTTTTCTAGGGGTCTCTGTCTAATCAGCTACACCACCACGACAAGTATTATAGAATAGAGGGAGCAATCAACATTATGCTAACCCGGAAAGCCCTGATACGGTCGTGGTAGGGAGAATCAAACTACCCCACCCATAAGGATGAAGTGTTAAATTTGTAATTCAGTGATGAGTTTTTCCCTCTATGGATTTGATTGTCATCATACATACAGGACATGTTTGGTTGCATCCAGATCAATCAGGTTCTCGGAATGTGACTTTTGTGTGTATAATTATGTGAGCGTTGTTGAATAGTTCACTTGGTTTCTTGGTTGCAGTTGGTCTCTGCGATAATTGGCTCAATGAGTCATCTACTGAGTGTAATCATAAGTGGATTGTTTGTTCAAATAAAAACAACACTATATCATAGGTTCCACCACACAACAAACTATCAAAGCAATGGCGGTAACTCAATGAATAATGATGAAAGTAACTTGGTGAAACTCCTGTGTGTTCTCAAGAACTCCTTGATCCCTATAAGTAAAACAACCGGCTTGGCCTTAGCATAATTAAGGATTGGGCCACTTGTTGCACATTCGCACTTTTGTTACTATTTACATTCTTGCAATTATTCTTGTTTTCAAACAAACCATCAAACACTCTTTGTAGCTTTTCAGTGAACTCTCACTAATATCCACAAACCAATTTCTCCTACTCCTCGTTGGGTTCGACACTCTTAATTATTGAAAAGCCTACGCTAAATCCCCTACACATGTGGGTTGTCAGCTGCATATCTGTGCATGAAGGGACACGCCAGAGACGTGTTTGAGCGTCACCGGCGGGAACGAGCAAAGAGCCCTCCGGAGCAGGAGTTGCAAAGCGAAGCGAGAGGGAGGCATGTGTGTGCGGCGTCCAGCGTGAAACAAAAAACTTACGGAATCGATAATCCCCGAACGCACCGCGTTTTCGTCGTTCGGTCCGAACGCGTCCATCGCCGTCAGTTCGCCAGCGCGAATCTTGGCACAGCGTTTCTGCCACGTAGGACAGCGCCGCGCGTTCGGGCTAACCGACGCTCGCCCCGAACGCCTCCACCATCATCAACTGCTCCTCCGTTGCCAGTTTCCCCTTCATTCACTCGCCTGCCGTTGCTCAACCACCCGCACTTACTCACTCCATCCCGTCGTCTCCACATCGCAAATCCCCTCCACTCCCCAATCTAACGCCGTCTCCCGCGGCGACCCCCTCGGAGGTGCTCGATTTTGTCCCTCCGCCGGCGTTTGTTGTCCTCCCACAATCGATCCGGCGTCGAGCGGCCTCGCGACAACGAGGGATTCAAGCTGCTCCTGAACCGGCCAAGGTCACTGGTCTGCCGAGGTCGGCTACGGAAGGTGCGGTTGGTCAGCGGATTTCTGCATCTGCACCGTCACCGGCGGTGTCCACACATCGTCGTCACCGGCGGTGTCGGCAGTTCTTCTGCGACCGGAGGTGCGTTTTCGCAGATTTGGTCATCTATCCACCCCCCCCCCCTTCTAACCACGGCGTAGCCCGCTCCGCTTTGCTACGGAGTGATCTTTTTACCACCCCTTTTTTTGCTGTAATTTGACGCTCCATCCAGTTTATAGGCTCACCGCGCGTCGCATTTCAGACATTTCCATGGTTCTGTAGTTACCAATCTGTTGTTCACTGCGCGATTATTGTACTCGAGTAGGTTCTACGCGTCCAGCAGTTCATATACATGTTGATTTTGTGTCAGTTTCTACTGCAGCATGTTGAGATCTGATAACTATTGCCATTTTTGGTGACTTCATGAATCACAGTTTCAGCTATAACTGTTTATATGTACTTACTATGGCAAAAAGTTCTGTTCAATTTAGATGTGGGCAGTAGGCCAGTTTTTTTCAAGCCCATGGCAATTTTCTCAACAACTGTGTTCTTCCATCATGGAAATTTTGTGGACTTTTGTCTATAGCTGTCACATGGCAAGTGCTTGGAGTTTCCCCCATATTTTCTCATGGCAAAACAGTATTACCATGCTTTTTACCCAACACAATGGCAAATTTTACTTGCCATGATCACATGGCAACTGACAGAAATGGCTTTGTCTTCACTTTTTGCCAATGCAAATGTAGTTTTCAATTAAGGATGGCAGTTTAATACCATGGCCGAAGAATGAGGCAGAGATGAGATGGTTTTTTTAGTTTGGCCACACTTTGTTCGTGGATCAGATGCATCACATATTCACAGTGTATATGGGAATCTATTTCTTTTCTTTTGATGGTGTTTTCGATGGGGTTTTTCATCTGTTCTAAACATTTATATGGGAAGTAGTTATTTTGTTCCCTTGAATGGCTGTCCATTGCTTTTAATTTCTTTGTAATGTGATATTTGCCATGGCAATTCTTTAAGACGTCGTCTTATGGGTAGCTCAAGAATGAGTTTTCCATGCAAAACTTTAATATGCGTTGTTTTCCTGCTATTATTTGCAAACTTAAGATGTATTGACATGGGAAACTTATTTTGAGTCTTTTATTCCATGCCCACTATACATGCATATTTACAAGCACTCTTTCTAGGAATTTCACACTTTTGTCTAGATAACATGGCAAGTTTTTTAGGACAAGATAAATTACTTTGTGTCCTAAAGTGGCCATGGCAAATTTAGTTCGTAAACCAGGGCAAGTTTTTAGCATCGCAATGTTTAAAGCAATTTTGCCATGGAAAATTTAGTAGATATTTGCCGGTAAAGTTAGTTCAATGCCCATGGCAAGTTTCTTTTGTTCAAGACGACGACATTTTATTTTATGATGGCAATTTTTAAAGTGATTTTGCCATGGAAAATTCAGTTTAATGCGCATTACATCATTTTTACTACAGTTCACCTCCATCGTGTGCTCATTTAGTTTCTATGCCATCAAGATCTTAGTGAAAGTCACTGTCATTTACTTGGAATTGTCTCACATACTGTCATTTTCTTACTGTGGTGATAACATTTTTTGTTGTTTTGTTTGGTTTGTTATTGTTCTTACAGATAAAATGGTTCGCAATGCGCATGATGATGATGCCGATGACTTTATGCCTGACAGAAGGGACGCTGTGGATGCTGGCAAATGTGTACCGAAGAAGGTATTAGTTACCTGACGTGTATTTTTTATTAAGCGTGCGTGCCACGACATTTTTCAGTTTTTTGTGGATGCTGGCAAGTTTTTGCTTCCAAATGTGTCGCTGTTCGTAAGCCTGTTGTCATAATTTTCTACTTTCTTTCACAATGTGTGATGATTACTACCTTACGCGGAGGTGGCAACTTTTACCTTCATGGTATGGAAGCTTTTTTTTACACTAAATTGCTCATCATGGTTTCTATGGTTAGTTCTGTTTGTTCTCAGGTGGCAACTTTTAATCGTAATGCGTTTCTCTTTTTAGTGCCTGCATGCTCAACTTAGAACTCTACCACACGGTCATTCCTAGGTATTTTTAGATGGCAACTTTTTTACTGCTAAAATTTCCTAAATGGTCTCCTCGCAGCTATGTTAGAACAGTCGATGTTTTCTCGCACGAGCTGTTGGGGTTGATGAATTTACATGTTCGTAGATGGCAAGTTTTCCATAATGTATCATGTAATGAATTGCTATCAATTTGTTTCCCCCTAACTTGTGTAATGGCAACTTTGTCTTTCTTTCTAAAGCAATGCCCCTTTTTTGCTGGCAGAAAATCCCACATAACAGGGGATCGCATGAGCGTCTAACGGACCTGTACAATGAATTCAATGATGATCAGAAGGCAGCTGCTGATACAATGGGTATGCGTACGCTCATGAACCTACTTTGCACCAACCTGAATAACAGTGTTTGTGACTGGCTTGGGAGGACATACAATCTTGCGTCCAAAGAATTTGTCATCCCTCGACGTGGAAGGATTCCTCTGGATGAGGACGCTGTTTACTACACTCTCGGCATCCCAAATGGTGGAATGGATGTCCCATACAAGGTGGATCGTGAAATCCAGGACCGGCTTTTTCCTGAAATGTTTCCTGGTATGACATCAATGCCGCTCAGTTCTGTCGCTGCCACTATGCTTGCTCAGATGGACAGCAGTGGTGAAGACTTCAAGAGGTTACTGCTAATGTACCTCATTTCAACTGTTTTTGCGCCGACGACATCCACACACATCAGCGATGTTTTCCAGTAGTTGTAAGTATCTGTGCTCCTCAGCTTTTTTCTTCCTTATAGCATGACTTTATTTTTGTTTTGTTTCATGTGTACAGCTTTTTTTTCAACTTTTCATCGCTTCAATCTCTTGTTGCTTTTTCGAAACGCAGGCCGACATAAGCAATGTTGCCAACATGAACTGGTGCAAGTTCATTGCTGGTTTCCTCCACATCGCGTTTTCTAAAGGGATATACAACAAAGGGTGCCGTCTTCACCTCATGGCAAGTTTTCCACATTTTGAAATTCAATCCTTCTTTTTTTTGTTTTCTGCATTCAATTTTTCCAAGTATCCATGCTCACAACCTTCTTCGCTTTTCATTTTCAGTTTACGTATCTTGACAACCTTGACCTAAGCACAGTGGACCTGACCGTCGCTGGCGGCCTACCTATCCCACATAAGTTTGTTGCTTCTGCTTGGACCGACGCTGCTATAAAGGTTGTTCCCGCTGCAGACGTAAAGCCTAATGGATCATTCGGCAAACTGCAGGCTAGTTTTCAGTATTTTCCTTGATGCATTTTAATTGTTTTTCTTTTCTGCAGTACTTTTTTTTAGTCCACACTGGGTGAATGATTTTACAGGTTGACTGTAACTGTGTGTCCACAAACATGGCAACTTCTACCTTACTTTACAATAGAAATTGTACATTTTTTACGCTCCGCACATGTACGGCAACTTCACACACACTTTTTCATGTCAACTTCGTCTACACTAATGAAAACTACATGCTATCTTACTTGGCAACTTAATATTCAAACTTGTCAACCCTTAGTTTTTTCACGCGCCGCTGGCCATTTACATTGCATGCTTCTTGCCAACTTCCATGCAAACACCTTTCCCCTTTTTTAACTTCCCATATTATTTTTCTTGTATTCAACTCTGACCCTTCATTTTTTTCTCTTGTTCACTACTTGCAGCTAATGGCCAAACATTCCGTCGACTTCAGTTTCTTTGGAGGTCCACATAATTTCTCAAAATGGATGGACGTTCATACTAGTGACGCATGCTCGTCACAGGTACCCTAATCTGTTTTGTTTCCGTCCCCTCACGTTATACTTGACACTATGAACCCATCTGTCACGCTCCATTTCTACGAAGTACAGGGCTTTTTAAAATCTTTCTTTGTTGTTCTATGCATGCAGGCAAGAACTAATGTTGAAGCGTTGGTTGCAAATTTTGCGTCTGGCATGTCCAACCTGCTTGGCAACCTGGTGCAGGGTTGGACGGCTATGACGACCAGCGGTGATGATGAAGTTGCCAACCAGTTCCGCAATTTCGTGCCAGGTGTCGCATCCCGACCAATTGGGTCGCGAGGCAGGTACCACTACAATGACTCCCAGGAGTTGCCAGACAGCCAGGCGGAATCTATGAACAATGCATCCGACTCCGACCATGATGAATCTGTGCGCGTGAATGATCCCCGCACCCGTGATGTGCGCACGGGTAATGTCCAGTCTGACCCTGTTCAGCAGAGACAGGGAGTTGATGATGTCGCACGCGCTGGCAAGGTATCAACACCTTCTTCGAGCAGTGCACCAGATCCAAACAATGCTTTTGCTGGAGCGCCAAAAAGGGACAGGGCTTCCGAGGATGAGGCTTGTCATGTTTCTGGGAAACACCCCAAGTTCGACCCAGTTGCTGCTCGAAAGAGGTTGGTATTTTCATCTTTTGTTATTCCGCATAATCTTTTGTCATTTCATTTTTACTAATCGTTTTTACTTTCACTTCTAATCATGTTCCTTTTCTTGTTTTTCCCTTTTGTTTTTTTTAGTGAGGCGACTGCTGGTGGCAGAGCGGGCAAGGGAATCTCTACGGGAGGTGTTTCAGGCTGCGAAAGAGCTCAAACAGCTACTCGGTCGTCACCCCGGTTTGCTTCTTCCAACACGGGAGACCCAGTTGTTCTTGTGGACAGGAGGTACTTACTGTTTTTTGGCTAATTTACTTTTTGCTTGTGCATGACAACTTGAGTTCATTTTGTAAATTTCATGGTAGCTTTTACTTTTTTAATTACATTTTGTCGACTCCATCAGTGTGTCCTTGCTTTCTTAGTTGCACTTGGCAAACGCATCTTCAATTTTATGGAAATAACATCTCGCCATATGCATTGCTTTCACCATTCCCACAATATTCGCATGGCAACATCATCATACACCCCATGGCAAAAACAGTGCCACCAACATGGCAACATTTTCATCATAGATGCTTTTCAACATCTTCAACATACACATACATGACAAGTTCAAGTTTACTAACACATGGCAAATATCATTGCCCATGCATGGCAACTTGAATTCTCCTTGTCCGCCCACTTCAATTTTCAACATCTCGACATCAACATAGCTGCACGTCGACATCTTCACCATATACATGCTTGGCAATTTCAGTTCACACATACATGGCAAGATCATAACACATGCATGGCAAATTGATTTCCCCTTGTCAGTACAGATCGTCATACATGCACGCCATGTTTGTCATCCATGTGTGTTAGCGACATTGCCGTTCTTGCATGTCATGTTATGGCAACATCATCATACACCCATGGCAAGAACACTGCCACCTACATGGCGACATTTTCATCATACATGCATGTCATGTACGTCAAACATGGGGTGCAAACATATGTGGCTCACATGTGGCAACTTTAATTTCTGTTGGGCCGTCCACACCATCACACATCCACGGCAAGTTTTCGTGAATCATGTGTGGCTAGAAATATCCCACCCATGCAAGTTTGCCATGGCAAACACCTTCACAACCCCATGGCAAGAACATTGCCACCTACTTGGCAACATCTACACACGCACCATGGCAAACTGTTTCTTTTTCTATTACTTTTTCCATTCTAAGCACGATCATCGACCACCCACTTGCGCCATCAACGACCGTTTGAGTACAAGTCCACATGGACACTTTTTACTGCCATAACTAGTAGTACATGCCATTTTTCACATACACACGCATGTTACAACAACTTTCATTACATATCACCCTTCTCGGCTATTTCTCAACTGCCAATTACAGTACGTCAAGCCCTGTACTTGTTACTGCTTACACTCACAACTTCTGTACACATCCAGGAAAAAGTGTGAAGTAAAAAAGGCTGGTGTTGTGGCTAAATCCAAGGCATTTACCCCTCCGTACCGAGCGCGCACGCAGCTCCCCGTGTCTGACAATGCAGTGTGTGCCAATGCATCTACCAAGGGCGCTGCTACTATTAGGTTGGCTACACCGTGTGAAAACGAGGCAAACAAACCTTCACACATTGATGCACCAGCAGTCCAGCAGGTTTCTCATTCCAACCCTGTAGGGGCAAACCCATCTGCCAAAATGTCTGACCAAGCTCACCCTTCTACTCAAGCTGGCACAACTGTCATCAAAGCAGCTGTTGTGGCAAACACTGTGCCTGTTGTCACGCATCAACCAGGTCAGGCAGGCCCTCATGATTCAACCACCGTTCCAACTGTTGTGCTGAAAACAGCCCCAAATGTTGCCCCACGAAAATCTGCGCAAACCGTTGTTGGTACAAGGAAGAGCCCCCGAAAAATTTCAAAGGATGGAGGAACTGTGCATGATCAGCATGCAAAAGACTATGGTCCTACGTATGTACCTGCTTCAACGTTGTTCCCGTCTGTTACACACAGCAAGACTGTTGAGACCGTTACAATGAACGGTAATGCTGATGCAACTGTTCAGCATTCGACTTCTTCTCGAGTGGCCAATGATGGTGCTACGGCAAGTTTGAAGCAGACGCGTGTCACATTGGGCCCGGGTGTCCCTTACACACCAACACTTGAGCATCCTAGGAAAGGATCATGCAGCAACGTTGTTATCGACATTACTGACACCACGCCCCACCGTCCCGGGAGACCTAAGGCAGCTAGAGCAGACGACAACGAAATGTTTTTTGATTTGTCACCATTGGCAGCAACAGTTGATGTCATTGATGAGCAGAATGTTCCCTTTGCAAGGCATCCTCTAGCTTTCACGCCACCATCCTGCAGTCTTGGACTTGACCTAAGCCCACCCAATGAGGCAGTTGACGCTATCCCGACAGTGCCCGTCCAAATGATGGCACAGCCCAATGTCGGTGGCAAGAAAGCTGTGAAATTTGCTGAGCCCATTGTTCAAGGTAAGATTTTTAGGTTTCTCATTTTGTTTGTACCCCGCACAAAGCGAATGTTGAAAGTGATCTTTAAATCTGTGTTTTTATCCCTTGTATGTTCCATTTTAAATTCTGCAAGCATGGCAACTTCCTCATTTTATATCTACAACACTTTTTCATATCAGCACTCGAAGATGGCAATTTTTGTTGTACATACTTGGCAAGTTATTTGTTCAGTTGCTCATTTTACCTCGACATCCCTTCTGATCAGATTGCAACATGGATGAGGATGTTACTACGTGCGACAGAAAGCAGTCACAAGCTACCTCCAACTCTGGTGCAGCTCACAGCCCTCCCTTTGAGGACGTGCACAGCAGTGCCACTCCAGGTTCTGTGCGGCAGGCTAGGGTCGTGCAACCCCCTAGTGCTCATGATGTAGATCCTCCAATAAAGGCTACGAAGCAGCAGCAAACATTTTATGATATTATGAGGCGTTTTGGCAATGCGCGGAGCGGTGGCAAACAAATGGATGCCATCAAAGAGTAATTGCTTTTCACAACCTTGTCTTTCTAACAAAATTCCCATCGATGCACAAGTCATTTCTTTCTTATATGTGCGTTCACTAATAAATTCACGATATTATACTGCACAGCCCCAAAATTACTGTTTTAACATCTTATCACACATGGCATTTTTACTTGTGAACCGATGACATTTTTTGTGATACCACATATGTGTCCTGTTTTGTCATAACCATAACATGTCAATGTTACAAACTCTCACACGGCAAGTTTACATAACCAGACACGGCAAGTTCAAGCACTCTTTTTTTATGCCACTTTCTTCCCATGTTTATCATATGGCAACTTTTGTTACCCTGCACACGTGCAATCTATTCCTTTTCCAAACTACCCCATGGCAATTTCTCCAAAACTAACATGTCATCTTTTTTCCATGCCGACTACATGCGACATTTCTTATTTCCAACCATACGACAACTCAACTACAAAGAAAAATTGTTGCCTTCTTTAATGTTCATGTCCCATACATTACTTTGAAATTTTCTTATTCATTCCAGCTCCTGCTTGGACAGAACTAAAATTATCCAAAGCTCTCCGACGCACGTTGACCTAGGTGATCTGGCTGAGTCACTCATGCCCAATGGTAGACTATCCCGGAATGTTGTTATTGCTGGTATTGACTACATCAAAGAACAAGTTGACATCCACTTCGATAAGATTATTATGTCCCCCACCATTACAAGAAGAATTGGGGAGGGAGATTTCTCTCACCGTGAAGTCCGCAAAGCATTTGCCCAGCATGGTGACCCCAAGCTCACGTTGAAGAAATTTGTAAGCCCCTGCCCAACTTTTTTTTCTCTGTTGTCTACTAATACTGCGATATATCATAATGCATTGTTCAATACTTTTTTCCTGTTAGTGACTAGTCACTTGCATTTATCATTCATTCACCCTTTTTCCAACAGTTTGTTTCAATTTACTCATACTGTTCTTTTCTCAATTTTTTTCCTAAAATTTTGTGCAGGTGATGTTTACCATGTACCATGAACTCACACCTGATGACCCGGTTGACAAATGTGGGCATTACTTCACGGTGCGCATCAACCTGCAGAAACAACGCTTCGATGTCCTTGATTCTCTCCGTTCGGGAGATGACGAGAGTCTCCGCTCATATGTAGAGTTTTTCGTTGAAAACTTGAAGCAGACCTGGTTGCGTCATTATGAGGGTTCTAAGGTGCAGATCAGGGATTTTCCTATTGAGTACATTAAGATGGTGAAGCAGGGGACAACGTAAGCGTTTCTTTCTTTCATTTATACCCCAAATTTTATCTCCATGCCATTCTTCGTTCAGGCTCCTCAATCTTTTAGATTGCAATTGATATGTCTATCCTGTTGGTGTACACATTAACAACTTCTTTTTTATCTTATAGCTTTTCATAATTGGGTATCTTCTAGTTTCAATTTTTCATATAACTTGTAAGCTGCCCTTTTTGTCCTTATGTTTGTCATTTTCACCTTTGCCATGGCAACTTATTCAGTTTCTACAATGGCAACTTTATGTTTGCCAAATGGCAATTCATCTGGTTTTGATATGGCAACTTCATGTTGCCCACCAGATTTCTCCCCACGCCACCTTCATTCAAGTCACCACCCACCCCCCATGGCATTTCTCCAATCATAATTTAATGTAAACTATACTATTTTGGTCAGTGTTTTCTTTTTAAAAAGTTCAAATGTTGAATCAAATAACACCTTTACATTTTGTTTCTTACTGTTCAAATCAGTCGTAACTGCGGCATCTACCTCCTGGAGTACCTTGCTAAGTGGGAAGGAAGGAAGGTACCAACACTCAACAAGGAAATTGTGTCAGAGTTGAGGAAAATCTACCTGTGGAATTGGGTGACAAATTCTGATTTCAACAAGCGGGGTGGCGCAAAGGAATGGGTCGAGGGTGCTGTGAAAAAATGCTGTGAAGAGATACTGCTGAATACGTCAAGAACCAAGCTTTCCTCTTTTTATTTTCAGCACTTACATTTGTGTTTGTTCGGATGAATGTAAGGTTCTGCTACCTAATTAACCTCGACTTTTACATGTTTTGTCGTCCTATTCTGTGTGCGTACGCTGTAGCGACTGTATGGCGTGTGTGTCAAAAACCTAATATATTTTGTATTTTCCAACATATATTTTTTTAAGGTCAAATGTTCGTCACTCTTTGCTGGTTAAACCGTAACGCATTTTCTACTACCCCAACCCCCGGTATACCTCTTTTGTTCTTGTTACCTTTCAATATATACTATGTTCAACAAGCTTCTTTCAATTTAACTGTTACCAATTTTGTTTTGTTCCAAACAAGATACATGTTCATGCAAAATAGTGGCAACTTTTTTAAAACCACAGGTGCGGCAATTTCTAAAAGATAGCAACATCTAAATCGGGAAGCAAATTTGATGAATTGGTCATTCCATGGCAACTACTATCACACATCAAAATGACACCCCCCACCCCTACCCAAAAGCATTTTTCGTCGCTTTGCTAGATGACATATCAGTTTTTATGCATACATTTGACAATTTTTTCATTTTCCGTACGTATGACATTTTTAACTACCATTTCTTTCATAACAAAAAACTCATCTTTGTGTGCACCATCATACAAGTTCCTATGACTGTGTTTGTCTTACGAAGTTTACTGTTTTTTTGTAGTCTTCTGAAGTTTGTAGTGTCCAAACTACATAATTTTTGTACCCCGATTAAATCCGAACATTCAGATTTTTAAGCATTTCATCCGAAACATTTTTTACATGGCAACCTTATTTGACGCGAGGTGGCACTTTAGTTGACGCGAGGTGGCAACTTCAGTTGACGCGAGGTGGTAACTTTTGTCCCTGTTCGTTTTTTTAGCATAAAAAGGCACCGTCTGGCACGCTCAAATTTACCATTAACACACTATTTTTTCATGCACTGTAGTGGCAATTTTCTTAAAACCATGTTTTCAATAATTCTAACTGATGCCTATTTTCACTAAATCTATAGCAACACCTTCAACTAGTCATTCCACGGCCAATATTGTTACATATCAATGTTCTTTTTCCTCTACAAAAAACTCTTTGCCGCTTGCTTGCTGTCAAACTAGTTTTGTGTCACATACTGGCAACATTCAGTTTTACATGCATGGCAAGTTTACCATTTCTTCATCACAAATTTTTCATTTTAGTGCGTACCACCATTCAAAATCCCCACGATTCACATTGTTCCACATGCACATCCATGGACACTACTCTTCTGTAACTGCTTTCTTTGCACTATTTTTGTGTTTGGCCTGGATCTCAAGTGCTGATTTGTACCTAATCTGCTTCGGTCGCCCTTTTGTGACTGTCCTGGGAGGGTTCTGGACGTGTGTGTGCGTGTTTGACGCGCCAGAGCCTACCTCAGAGTTATCTGTTGACGGCCCAGTTGATGTAGTTGTAGCAGTTTTGGTCTTTTTGGGGAATCGATGTAGAGCTTCCTCTGCCATCCTCTTCTTTATTGTCTCTAGTTCCATTTCCAATGCTTTCGTGTGCCTCTCTACTGCCCTGGTCATTTCGTCATGCTTGCATGCGTCGTCTGCTATGTGTTCAAATCTTCTTGTCATTACCATATGCCTCACTGTGTCCATACTTGTGTTCGGACCATCTTCATGCACCGCGAGCACTTCCTGGGCATCATGGGGGCAAAGTGCTTCATCAGCATTCCAAGTCCATCGCTCAAGTATGTACCTATCTGGCACTTTTTTTATAGCACTGAAGTCCATGACCCTTAGTACGTGGCAGCAGAGCATCCCGTCTCTTTCAAACTTGCAACATTGACAGTAGTACACACCATTCGCTATGTCTACTGTCACCATGTAGTTTCTGCCCTTGTCCGGGTCCTCATTTTCTGGGTCGGACAGGTCTCGCAGCATGCACACTTTGTAATTGTAATCGTCAATTCTAAGCACAGTGTACCCGCTGCACAGTTTTAGCTCATGCTGGAACCTGCAAGGAAATACCTTTAGTTAGCTGCTACTACATGGCAATTTTTTCAGTTGTATAAACATGTCAGCATTTTAACTTTTCACAAATGCATGTCATATTTTTTTAAGTTCCACCTGACTGGCAAGATTATTGTTGTATGCATGGCAAGATTACTGTACTATGCATGGCAAGATCACGGTACTATGCATGGCAAGATCACTGTACTATGCATGGCAAATTCATTGTACTATGCATGGCAAATTCATTGTACTATGCATGGCAAGTTCATTGTACATGGCAAATTCATTCTGGCTCACGCACGTCCTACATCCAACTTCGCCTACATGTCACCACCTTTCTACCACACCAACTCTGAAATATAGCTGCCACATGACTAGCAAGATTTTTTTTATCATACATTACTTGCACGCACAATGGCAAGTTCATTATTTTCATTAATGGCAACATTAGCTTCAAACACATGGCAAGTTCATTCTGCATTTGCATGACATTTTCTCCGTATATTAGCACTTTGCGACATCGGTCGTCACTACTTTGGCAACTTCATTGACACATGCATGGCACCAACACTACCATATGCATGGCAAGTTTAGTGTGTCAACTGTTTTGCATCTCAGAACAATGCACTCATTTACAAGGCCAAGCACTACGTGTACGGCAATATAACTACCACATGCATGCCAAGTTAATTTTTTTGAGTTGTTTCTATGCATGGCAAGATCAATATATATGCTTTCCAATATCAGTGAAATTCACATACGCTTTCGAAGAAAGACACTAACCTGTAGAAAATTTGCCGTGTGTAAATTCTCATCATCTGTCTCTCCAACGGATTACATGAGTATAGCTGGGGGGGTTTGAGTGCTGTGTTCGCCAACTGTTGTAGCTCCGCGCCTAGGATTTTTTGTTGTATCGTGCTGTACTGCTTGACAAATCTGAGAATTGAATTGCTAGGGTTCACATACCTTTTTATGACAGCGTTAAACCCCTCACTGCGTTGGGTAGTCTGCAGGAAGGGGTAGAAACACTGCATAAAATAAGCTGGCACCCAGAATTTTCTCTTATTCCAAAGGTTCTGTAGGGTCTCATTGTCGTGGACTTGGTGCTTTTCTATCATTGCCTTCCAGCTTGTTTCGAACTCTTATGGGGTTAAGCTGTGGTCAACACATAACTCAAATGCTTTGTGGAGGTCCGGCCTTTCAGCAAAGAAGGGGCCTAATGTCTCTTCCGCCTTTTTTATGACATGCCACCTGCAGTGCCTGTGTATGGTTGTTGGGAACACGTCCTCAATGCCTCCATGCATCCCGAAATCCTGGTCTGTTATGATGTTCATTGGCGCGAGGCCGCCCATGCATTCCAGAAATGTTTTGAACAGCCAAACATAGCTGCTCGTATCCTCGTTGCGAACAAAACCGCATCCAAACTGTAGCGACTGGTTGTGGTTGTTTATCCCAATGAATGGACAGCACGACATCTTGTACATGTTAGTTAGATACGTCGCATCGAACGACACACAGTCACGAAAGTGCCTGTAAGACCTGCGCGCTGCACCATCTATCCAGTACATGTTCACAACGCGGTCCTCATCATCCAGTTTTATTCTGTAGAAGAAATCTGGATCTTCTTTCTCCTTCTGCATGAAGTATGCAATTGTGTCGTCCATGTCTGATAATTGACTTTCCCTGCGATACTTTGCTACCAGGTTTACCACATCTGAAGGCAGGTATGGCAGGCTGCTTAGCTTGCCGCTTTTGCTGTGAATCATTGAGAGGATGTGCACCATTCTCCCAGGCTGGAGGTTGCAGTCATGCAGCAACTTCACGAACTGTTCCTCTTGCGGGGTGAACCCACGGTGAGCGCTCAGAAACTTCACAAGGTCAAATTTCTTTATCATGTCATGGTTGTGGTGCCCAACATATTTTGTTACCACCCACCAAGCCCCTTCCACGTTCAGCTTCATTCGGGTAGGACAGTTTGTTCTCACCAAAACATCTCGTCTGCGTTCCGGGACTGCTGGACCATCACCCCCTTTTTTGGTTTGTCTCTCCTAGACTTGTGACACCTCATCCCTGCTCGGTTGTACTCTCCAGTTGACTTAAGCATTCTGCGATGATCTGTATATACAGCAAAGCCATGGTATTTTGCATAACGCTGATAGTACTCCCTTGCATCTTCAAATGTAGCAAATCTCATCCGCTCATACGGTGCTGCCGGCGGCGCCATTGTAGACTGCATCTCGTCCTCAAGCGGCTCTTGTTGATCTTCACCATCAGGTTCGTCCCCTCTTTTTGTATCAGAGTTTCCATCATCAGATCCTGGGTTGCTTACTTCAGTCTCAACAGTGTCATATCCAGTCGTACTTGACGTGCCTGCCATGTTGATAACAAGCGGTCCTTGTTTGCTTGATTGATAGGTCTGTTGTTCGTGTGAAAGTGAAGTAGTCCTGGCAGTCGCCGCCCCTTGGTGCGAAGTACAAGGCCCTGCAATTTACAAGTACAGAATTCACATTTCTCATTATTCTTATATTTATGCCCATGACAAGTCGTACGTCCAACACATGGCAACTTCCATTAATGTACTTCATTGTATTCTCTCTTTTTTTGGGAAATACATTGTAATATAGCTTCTTCTTTTTTCCCACAAAGATGTCAAGTGCATCCACATTCCTATGGCAAGTTAGGTATGTTTATAGACCATTCACCTGCGTACGATGATGCAGGCGTTGCTGTCACCATTGTCCTCCCCACGGCATCATCCTCTGTTCCTGCATTTTTCTTAAAACCGTAAGTTTTCTTGCCTACGACCCTACCTTTTTCTTACTTACAACATGCATTGTTCTTTAAAATTCCAAACTCACAACACAGTGCCATTGGGAACTGCTGCTGTTGTATTGCTTGTGTGCTTCCACTAGGCATTCCTTGTACGTTTGTCCCGTATCCCATGGCAGATGTGGATGCGTACAAACCACCTGCATTTTAGTTATAGAGAATAAGATTTTCGTCCGTACGGAAGTTCTTTTTTCTAAATTCTTTTCTTAATGTATTTTTATGCATATCAAGTACCTTTGTCCATGTACTGTTGCAGCAGTGGTAGCAAAGGTCCATTTGAGTTTAGATCCTCATAATCCTGCACACCCCATGGTGTCATTTGCAGTGAGCCATAGAACCAGGGGTTCCCTCCATTTGTTTGGTCCATCCTCCTAATGAATGCCTTTTTGTTTCCCCCCTTCAAATATATGCGAAAACATATCGTTAAAACATTTTTCTATGTTTTCAGTACAACGTGGCAATATTAGCAGCACACACATGGCACCGTCAGTAGTCCACACATGGCAACATTCACTATATCATGGCAATATTTAGCAGCACACAGATGGCAACATCAGTTGTCCACACATGGCAACATTTGACTAGATCATGGCAATGTTATCAGCACACACATGGCAATATCAGCTGTCCACACATGGCAAAATTTGACTAGATCATGGCAATGTTAGCAGCACACACATGGCAATATCAGTTGTCCACACATGGCAACATTTGACTAGATCATGGCAATGTTAGCAGCACACACATGGCAATATCAGTTGTCCACACATGGCAACATTTGACTAGATCATGGCAATGTTAGCAGCACACACATGGCAATGTCAGTTGTCCACACATGGCAACATCAGCATTTGACTAGATCATGGCAATGTTAGCAGCACACACATGGCAATGTCCATCAGTGCACACCTAGTTTCAACTCAAACTTTTGCTTCCCCTAGCAAGTTCTTCCAGCATCATTTATATGCTAACAACCATCATCATACACATGTCCAAAATTTATAATCCGTTGCCTCTGTAGCAACCACAATCATTCGCATGGCAACAATACAGTAAGGCTACTACTTTTTTCTCCTATGTGTAGTACATTCTACCTTTTCACTAAACAATTAGGAAGATGGCAAGAACACCAAAACAGAATTGGAAACAATTTGTGTAGCAGTACGAACTTGATTTTTCATTGTATTCATCATGCATGCTCTTTTTTGCAAACCAGGGTAAGTAGTTGATGGCACAAACAGAAGCTCTATGGATGAGTAACATGGCAAGATTTGTATGGTACTAACGGGAGACGGGGGACAGATTATGAGTGATGGGGCAAGGGAAGGCTCATCGGCGGCCACAACTAACCTGCAATTACCTCAGATCTGGCCTACTTCTCGTCAGATCTTGCCATGGCAACTTCCACTGGGTAGGGGCAGGGCAACAATGGAGGGGCGGGGGGAAGGGGAACGATGGAGTGGCGGGCAGGGGAAATAGATCCTTGGATCGAGAGAGGTAGGGGGCGGCCAGTTGGATCCAGCGTCTGGTAGGACCGGGGTCACCGCCTGGTTACTGGGGCTTGTGCAGGCGTTCGGGCCCTATGATTGACTGCCCGAACACTTTTGTTCGGCACGTGATGCTCCCGCTCCGAACAACTAGTTCGGACCGGACTCCAGTAAACCCGAATGTTCGCCACTTATCGGCGTCCAACTTATAGAAAAACACAACTGCCTTAAGTAAAGACAGAACAACCCATGATTCACCCCGACTCAGGAGCTCATTAGGATGCGGCGAGATGCTCACCACCCGGCGGCTTGTCGTCGAAACCCCTGGCCGGTTGGCCCTCATGACCGGTTGGCTTACCGTCGCAACCCCTGGCCGGATTGACCTTCGGGCCAGTTGGCCTGTGATCGCGGCCCCTGGCTAGATCACCCTCTCCGACCACCCCGATGTCACATACCGAGTCGGGCATGTGTGCATGCTCAGCTGGCGCACGCAAAGCAGCCCGATGGGGCGAATGACATTGATATGCAGACCCGGCCTCACCCAATGTGTGATGCACCGCGCGGGACGATGCACGTGTGCACAATGAAAATCTCCATAGAGAGGTGGCCTCGGCCGTGCCCGCGGCGCATGCATCATGGTCCCCCAAGAAAAATTGGTCGGGTGCGACGCGGCCGCACAGATCGGATGGCGTGGAGCGTGCCAGGGAGCCAGCCGCGCGAAGCCAGCCGGTCGTGCCCGGCTAGCGGGAGTGAAGCTGCTTGACGAGAGGAGGAGGACACTGAAATGTGGACCCGGGCTCAGCCGGTGCGCGTGGGGCACCGCACGAGAGGGCATCAAATACCACCACGAAGAGATGACCCCGGCGGCACCTGCGGCCCATGCATCACGGATCTCCAAGGGCAGCTTCTCTTTCCAGTCGGGATTTGTTTGGTTTGATGTAAAAACGAGACCAACCCGGGCTAGACTAGCCTGTTGGCATTTTTTTTATAGAAGAAAACTCCGTGAGCACCAAATGCTCAAGCCGAGGCTTGAACCCTGGTGGGCTGGCTGCGAACTCCCGCGCCATGCCAACTGAGCTATGCTCAGTTCTCGTTTGGTTTGATGTGAAGTTCACCAAAAACGCTAGCTATATGTTTAACACGGGGTAAAGGAATTCCAAGGCGTAAGGTGAACGAGCTATTTGTTGAGAGACTTGAGCGCCCCGAGGAAGCTGGCAAGTCCAGCAATGCCAGACAAGGTCAAGATGATGGCTTTGCGGTAGTTGTAATGGAACTTGTGAAACTTGATCCGCCTCGGCCTCTCCTTCCTGTAGTTCTCGATGAGCACCATGGTCCTCAGATAGTGGGTTCCGGAGCGCAGCCGGTTCTCCACCCTGTTGAGCAGTTCCAGCGCGTCCTTGTTGCTGAGGCCTGCACCTCCCAGCAAGATACCCTTCTTCCGCAGCTGCTGCACGTCCTCCTCGCTGTCCGTCACCATGCCCAGGAGGCAGAGGTAGGAGCAGACAGCTGACTTCTCCTCCACCACTTCAGAAAAGTCGGGTCGTGCATAGCTCCAGAACCGCCATGTTGACGAGGAAGCTCGCGTTTGCATCGTCCAGGGACAGTGGCGCCAGGAAAAGCTCACCGGTGAGGAGCGACCTTTTCTTTTTGACGCCCATATCCTTCAGATCTGCCGTAGGCTTGGTGGCCGTGATCTCGATCCCGATCTCCGCGAGCTCGCTGGCACCGACGGAAATCGATATCTTCTCCGCTTTTTTATGAACATCCGGCTCGGCCGGCGTCTCGGTAGTGCTTCCTACGATGTAGCAGGAGCTCGAGAAGATGCGGCGGCGTGTAGCTGTCGTCCCATGCAAGAGGGTTCTTGTCTACGAGCGGTACGGTGGGCTGCATGGTGGCCTTCCATTCCGTGGTGAACCGCACCAGGTCCGGGGGCGTCGGCATGAAGCGCATCAGCTCTTGGACCACCACCCATGGGAGCTGGTTCTCGAGCAGCGCGATGTCGTAGCTGATGCTGGTGCAGTTGGAGCTGAAAGCATCCTTCAGCAGCGGATCCACCGCCTCGTCCACCCAATGCAGCAGGAACTGCAGCAGGAAGCAGCCGTCGTAGAACATCATGGGGTTGAAGTCGTCGTCGCCGAGAGCCCGCCCCTTGTCCTCGTCGTAGTGGCTGCGGGCCTCGTCCGCCACCGCGCACACCGCCCCGTACACCTCCTCGACCAAGCGGCCCGAGTCGTTGATGAAGTGCCAGGCGGCCACGTGCTTGGTGCTCTCCATCTGCCGGAGGGCCGGGGTCCGGCCGTGGTGGTAAGGGCCGATGGCCACCACCTTGGGGAAGGCGTATTTTTATTTTTTTTGCGACTGGAAAGAGAGCTTTATTAATTAAAGAATAATTGTACAATCACCTGCTAGATAGCACTTAAGAGCATCACGAGGCCCCCGCAACCACAAGTCGGTGCGTTGCTCCACTCTTGACAGATTAGCAAGGCTATCTGCAGTTCTATTCTGCAAACGACCAATGTGCCTAGAGACAAACTCCCTTTCTCTCAACAGCTCCTTAGTCTCATTTACCAGATGACTTACTCCCGACCTATCTGTCTCTGGACTGTCCAAAACCTTTACCAGGGATACACAATCAGTCTGAATAACAAGAGGCAGTGTTGACTGCAAGAGCGCCGTAGTAACGCCTTCCCGAGCGGCCACACACTCCGCTTCGTAAGCACTCGAGCAGTGTGGTATAAACCAACACGCCGACATGATGTATTCTCCTCTACTGTTTCTCGCCACCATAGCTGCTCCCGCCGTGTGTGATTCCGCATCAAAGGAGCCGTCTACGGATACTGCTATCCATCCCTCAGGGGGTGGCGGCCATGGGCCTAGCTCCTGAATACTCTTTCCGCGTTGTGGCCGAGCTTCCGACCCCTCCTGTCTTATGACTTCTTTTCCTTTCAGCATTTCATAGCCTTTACTGAGTTTTATCTGATTTAGTGAGACCATATAGCTTTGCAAAAAATCCCCCATGCTTGGAGGGAACAGGTGGATCTTCGTCTCCATCTTGTCACGTTCCTCCTGAAGTGATTGTGCTGCTTGCTTGAACACTTGAACCGCGTAGTGATGATCAATACTCTCCTCAACCAGCTTCAGCTGCTGCCGTCCGGTAGAGCCATCCACCGGACCACTGTGGCTGGCAGGAGCAGCAACTGTCATCTCCAAAGGGACGCCGGGAACCCATACATTTGGATCGATGGCCGGCCTCCCCTCCCAATAATAATCAGCCACGGCCAGCTGATAGTCGTAAGGTGCTTCCCTGTTTTAGCAAACTAAGAGTAACTACTAGATGGATGCTATTGCTACAACAAAAATTACACTGCTGGTTTCAGAATAGAAACATGTACAAATGTCCTAGAAGAGACTGAAAAGAGAATACATGAGTTGAGAATCAAGATTACATCGGTTATCGTATGCATGCATGAGAAGATGTCGCTCCTCTTTATATAGACCAACCTATACGCCGACGGCCGAGAAACAGGCAGCCGGCCTTCACATGCATGACTCACATCAACCAAGCAACCATAATGTATGCGTATTGCCATAACAGAGGTAGGGAGCTTTTCAACTTTTCTCAACATGCAACACAACCGGGAAGAAACTTCCAATTTTTTGATGATTATCTCATTTTTAATGTACTTCGCCTTCGTAATGCCACTTGTAAAGTTGCTTTCAACTCCGGTCTACTATGTTACAAGAAACCAACACCTCGATCAAAGCGCTTTTAGGGCATCTCCAACAGCTGTAAGATAGGTGTTGGTAAATTTGCCACTTACTCCCTCCGTCCTTTAAAAAGTGTACTTTCAACTTCTTGGAAAGTCAAACTTTTTTATGTTTGACCGTGTTTATATAATAATACATCAAAATTTATGCCATCAAATTAGTAGCATTAGATTCGTGATAAAATATACTTTCATCATATACCTATTTGATTTCACAAACATTGATATATTTTTGCACAAACTCGGTCAAACTTTGAGATAGTTTGACCCTCCAACAAAGTTGAAAGTACATTCTTTAAAGGACGGAGGGAGTAGGACATAGCGATGATGTGGCATGTAATAAATATGGAGCGAGAGCAAAGTTGTATGTAGAATAACCAACAACCTTTGCACAAGCTCCAATGTGAAATAGAGAACAATCACATTTATTTTCTCATTATCTATTGAATAGCTTAGATACAACCTATTGAAGTATTCGTATGATAGCTCGTTGGTTGATGACATGGACATTTTACCAACAAGACTAACATACAATCTATTGGAGATGCCCTTATACCGCAACGGGCAACGCGTTAGAGCATCTCCAGCCGCGCCCCCAACAAGGCCCCCCAGGCGATTTTTCGGCCGCCGGCGCCAAAAATCGGCCCAGTCACACCCCAGGGGCCCTTTTTTCGCCGGCTCGGGCCGAAATTGGCGTCGGCGGACCCAACCCGAACCCGGCGCGCTGGGGGGCGCCGAGCGAATCGTTTTTGGCGCGAAAGCGCCGCGGGCCAGCCGCGTCAGCGACACCGCCCGCCTCGTCTTCTCCCGACGCCTCGGTTTCCCGCGGGAAATCAATGGCAAGGCTGCCGCAGGTCAGCTTTGCCATTGATTCCTCACGGGCGGCGCGCCGACGCCTCCCCTCCCTCACCGATGCCGAGCTCTCCCTCCCCCGGTACGCCGCCGACAACCACGCGGCTTGGGCGGCATACTTCGAGTGCCGCCAGCGGCGGCGGCTGGCGTCCACCAACGGGGCCCCGGTGGTCGGCGGCGTGAAGAACAGCGAGGGGCGCCACCTGTGGTGGGGCGCCCCCGGCCGCACACTTGAGGGCGTGCTGACACACCTCGAGGGCGGCAACAACCCGCCGTTGGCGTACCCCTCGGCGAGGGCGGCCGCCCCGGCGCACCGCCGACGCGACGGGCAATGGGCGCCAAGGAGGTTCGGCGCGTCCTCCTCCTCTTCCTCCTCCCGCTCCTCCTCCCACTCCTCCGGCACTCCGACGCTGCTCGGCGTCAAGGCCGAGCCTGGCATCGTCATCAACGAGGGCGGCCGGCGCGCCTCCTCGTCGGCTCCTCCTCCGCGCTTCGTCAAGCCAAAGACGGAGCCGGGGCTCGCGCCGGTGAAGACGGAGCCGGGGCTCGCGCCGGTGAAGACGGAGCACGGCGAGGTCGAGCTCGACGACGACGCGGCCCTTGAATGGGCACGCCAGGACTCCATCAAGATGGCGACGGAGCGCCAGCGCGCCGCCCTGCGGCGCTTCGAGCAGCGCCGCCGAGGCCGCGACGAAGGAGGAGTCGTCATCATCGACGACAGCGACGACGACGACGACGCGCCGCCGCCGCCACCAGCCGGGGAGGGGTCCAGCAGGGGCGCCCGAGTCAAGGAGGAGAAGGCCGACGATGGCGGCGACGACGGCGACTTCTCGGCCTTCAGCAAAAAATTTTATTAGTTTTTATATGTAATGGCGACTACTCGACTTAAATCCGCGAATATAAGCCCAAGTTTACCGAAATTTGGCGTGTTTTAGCCAAACTTTACGTAAATTTGCTACACAATTTTTTTTCCCCGCGCCTGGGGCCGGCCCTGGGGCGGCGGCTGGGGGCCAACTCGCCCCAGGCCCATTTTTTTCGCCGGGTCACCCCAGGCGGCGATTTTAGGCGCCCCTGGGGGGCCAACGGCTGGAGATGCTCTTAGGTTCCAGGTCAGTCTCTGCTGGCACAGTTTAGCCAAGAACACAGCTCATTAGTTAGTGTTATTACATTAATTTGAACACGTGTACTAGCAGACCGACGTTCCGCGAACTCGGCACACAATGAGGACGAGCAACGTGATCTTTTATTTTTGCGAGGTAGGAGCAACGTGATCTATAACTTTGTTAATCGCTTCCAAGTTGGTGGGGTGCTTGTTGCGTCTGAGCTATTCGGCATTTGATCGAGCTGCAATGGATGTATGCTTCATAACTCTTTTTTTCTTAACTTTCCAACAAAGATGAGCCAGCAGTAAGGCCTTCGATGTATTCCAAAATAAAAAGCACGATCTTTATGCATGCTGAGTAGTGTGACTTTCCTTTTGCGCGTTCGTAATTGTGCACTCACGCATTTGCGCACTCGACCTCACGTTTGCACATGCATGCCGCTGAGCCAAAGCGGGTGGCCAACTAGTCTCTGTAAGAGATTTTTTTTTTTAGTATAACTCCAACTTATTTTACAGCATAACTTTGCATATGAAACCGTCCTTGCTAAGTATACTGCCGAGGATGTGAAGAGTGCAGTTGCATAGGAGACCTTAAAGCTCCGGGCCTGGATGGGTTACAGACGTTTTTTATAAAAAATATTGGCATATTTTTAGAGATGAGATCGCACATGAGGTTCTTCATGCAATCTATTCGGTGGTGTGATCTAATAGCATCTCCAACAGTCGCACAAAAATTCCATGCCCTAAAATAGTTTTAGTGCGCCACTGTAGCACTTTTAGTGTGCCGGACCGAACATTGGTTTAGCAGATGCCCAAAAACGCGCGTCCAAAAAACCACGCAGTGTAAACTGTGAAGCGCGCGCAACCGGCACCTCAAATTTGCAGCTTTTGATAGCGTTTTTCAGCGCGCGCCCAGCCCTTTTTTGCGCCCGCATTATTTTACAACTTCTGCTGGAGCTGTACAGCGCCCAAAAAACCCAAATTTTAGCGGGCGGAGCAGTGAGCATTTCCAACAGAGGCGCTATATAAGCCGCGCACTAGAAAAGATGCCTATATAGCACACGTGAGACCAAAAACAGCGCTCCAGTAGAAGCTGTAAAATAGAGCACGCACAAAAATAAAGCTGTAAATTTAGCGCACGCGGGCTGTGGGGCTGCAAATTTGGGGTGCCGGCTTGTGCAGGTGGGCTACTACATGTGGGGCCGCCGGGTTGGGCGCCGTGTTTTTGTGCGTCTGGTAAACCTCCCGCGTGCAAAAACACTATTTCAGCGCTGCAAAACTTTTTTTAGCGCACCGCGCTACCGCGCGTCTGTTGGAGATGCTCTAAAGAGTGGGTCGATGCAACTGCGGTGCTGATCCCGGAGATTGATACACACCAGGAACCACCAAGATGCTACAGCGGAGCACCGCCGCGGTAGGGGGCGATGTACCTGACAGAGAGCAGCAAAGAGGCAAGAGGGTCGGAAGAGGCGCCCCACCGCCACCGCGGGTAGGCCGGCTGCCCACCAATAGCAACCACGAGTGGAGCACAGAGGATGGCGATGTAACTTGTAAGTGGTGGTTAAAAACATCAATTGTTGTTATTCGACATTGCTGGCTACTAATATGACACTGACCTCGTTTACTCCTTGGTGGTGTCCTCCTCCTCGTCTGAATCCTCGAGGTAGTTGAAGCAGTGGTGCTTGGTATCCTCCTCGGGACGACAAGCGAGGAGGGCGAACTTCCGCTCCTCCTCCTCGTCGCTGGAATAGGAATGACATCACAATCCTATGTTTTTCATATTCCTGTGTTTTTAGATTTCTGTGAATCAGAGAGGCCCTAAACCAAAAATTCTACTCCCATTGACAAGCGGTATTAGTGGATATCAGGATATGGCCCCTTGGATCATTTGGACAGATGGCTTGCAATGTTTAGTATGCATCCTAAAAGATCTTACCGAACATTACACAATTTTGCAACAGCCAAAAGACGCAGCTCACTAAAGACAACTAAGAAGCAAGCGGCAGACGCTCAACCTCCAGTCCTCACCTGCCGGATGACGATCGTAGGTTAGACAACATAATTGAGCTATTACTTGCCCACTGAAATAGAATGGTAGAATAACTCTAGTAAAAAAGACATAAGTACACAAAGAAGTAACATTAGAAAGAGAACAGTTGCAAGTACAAATAAAATGGTTGTTTTTTAGACGGAGGGCTCAAAAGGAGCCCGGCTTTGAATTAGCAAAGTCATCAACCAGACAGGAACTACAACGACCAATAACCAACAAGTAGAGAAATAAAATAGCAGATACATGGTGCTTACAGACATCTCATAGGCCACGACCTAACAAGAAAACTAAAGAAAGAGTGAAACACCGCTTGCGTCGTTGACCACACAAGGCTAGGGCGAGACTCAACCGCCCTTGGGACGCGATCAAGGCTACCCTAGAAAGAACACCTAGGCTATAATCAATCTATTTTTGCCGCCCAGAAGGATCTCTGCCTCTCTTCCTGGCTCGAAGGATGCCGCACTGTCTGCAATGACATAAGTTCACCCTAGAACACGGATGAGCGAGCAGGGCGCCCGGGGGGAGCCAATTGGACCGCCACTGCACAAATTGAGCTCCACACTAGACCAAGCTATTGCCCAAGGCATCGCCACAAAGTAGAAGCAAGCTGCCAAGCGAAGACAGCTAATCAAAGAAGACACGACAAAGGAAGAACAACAAACACGTTGCGGAATAAACCTGATATGATCCACTGTAGCCATAGAGGGGAACCACATCCCCTCTCGCCTAGGCTCGACGGCGATGACCTTCTGGCCAATAGGGAAGTAGCAGATATAGAGATGTTTGGCGTGTCGGCTCTGCGGCAGCACATAGTCAATCCAAACAACCAAAGATGTACTACCAACAACCACCATGACCACCTCAACTCGACACCTCTAAAGGTTTACGAGGTGCGCCTCTAGGTAGGGAACGGCGCTGGAGCGTCGCCGTCACCCCAAATAAAACCAAGGTTTTCACCCAATCAGCAAGGGTGGTGGGTGAGGAAGGGGACCTCAACAACACTTCCATGAAGTAGTGCGGGCCCGCGGCATTGTTATCATTGTGGCTGCCATCAACAGCCAAGGGTTTCCCCCGGACTCGAGTTCCCTAGCACCTCCCTCCGACCATCAACCGGTATCTGCGATCCTAGGCACCAGGGTGACCAAATCTGATGAGAAGATGAGAAAAGAAGGTTAGAAGCTGGACTCCTCAGAAAGACGCATGTCTGACGGGGCACCTGGACTTCCCTGACTCCAACCACCGGCTCCTCCCCACCCACGCGGGCCGAAGAGAACTGGTGGAGCACCCGCATCAGCCTCCTGCCGCAGGGACAGCGCTGCCATCTCCCTCTGGATTTCCGCCCCAGCCTCCATATTCCCCCACAGCACCACCAAGATGACAGGAAGACTGTCGATTTAGTCACTCAGCCAGCCACACCACCTTGAACATCACCCCCGAAGGTAAGGTGGATCTGCATCTGCAACGTGAAATGGGATCCGGGGGCACCAGCCAACTCTCAACGAGAACGGCCGCACCTCGTGACGTCCCCCGGGTAGAGCAGCAACCCCTCCCGAGTCAGATCCAAAAGGAACCACCGCCAGGGGTTTTGCTAGAGCACCCCAGGGTTGAGGACCTAGGAAGTGTTGCGCACCAACCGAAGAGTAGCACGCGAAGAACTTTCGGTCACCGTCGTCCTCGTCGCGCGTGAGCTTGCCAGTGCTCACTCTCATGTCGGCGCGTATCTGAGATGGGGACAGGGATCCAGTGACTGGCCTCTGCCAAGTCACGCCGTAACTGACAGGAAGCCGGTCCTTGGATGAAGGTTGGACAGGCCAGATTGAACACTGTAGATAAAATATTGTAGATGACACTGTTGCACGAATCGCTGTAGCGACATACTGTGGACGAGTTTCTGTAGACCGAGTATTGTAGCTTAGTCACTGTTCACAATCTCTG
The DNA here is from genome assembly GCF_018294505.1 of Triticum aestivum. Classification (NCBI taxonomy): domain Eukaryota; kingdom Viridiplantae; phylum Streptophyta; class Magnoliopsida; order Poales; family Poaceae; genus Triticum; species Triticum aestivum. Next base: position 540,023,856 of record NC_057799.1, read on the forward strand.
TCCACAGATTCTTGATCGAATGGTGTGAAGAGGAGGGCAAGTCATCGTACTGTTCATTGGTGACTGGTGACTAGCAAATCACTGGATCTCAGTCCCTGAGATGGGGAAGGAGGGCCTGGCAGCGCTAGGTCTCATCTCCTCCCGTGTCACGCCAAGAGGAGTAGCGTTGCGGAAGCGAAGTGTATTTCAAGGCATCCAAGTAGGATGGTTAAGTAGCCTGAATTTGGGAAGGACATGAAGAATTTGGAAAGAGTGTTAGGGCATCTTCAACGCCGGTGCCCAGAACGGACACACTTTTTGACTAGTCTACGGATAGTGATGTGGGAGCCAACCATCCAACCATGTCCGCATACAGTTGAAAGCAAATTTGAACAAAATGAACAGATTTCATGCAATACTGATGATTTTTATTTAAACCAGACCAAATTCATTACATTTTTTACATATTTCAACTAAACCAAAGTGTCTGGCATATTTTAACCTAGTCTAAATCTTCGACAGCGTCCGCGAGCCCCGGAAAGCTTCCGGCCTCCACTGCCTTGTTGTTCCCTTCCTTTGTGTCTATGTGCGGTGACCGTGAGCCCCGGGAAGTGAAGGTGAGGTCACCGAAGAGGAACAATAGGACATGGGACACGAACTGGACCACATGGGACACGAGTCTCGTGGCGCCAATGTGGGCCAGACCGTGTCCCATGAGGCCAATGACACTCAGCTGATGGTGGACACGTCTAAGGCTGCTGTGCAAGCATTGCATGCGGCCGCATGGAGCACCTACTACTCCTCGGCGAAGTTTGGGTTCTCCATCTTCATGGCCACCTCGCTTGCGAACTTGTCGTGTATCTGGCCCTCCGCAAGCCGATGCTCATCGAGAAGACGGGGGTTGTAGTGCTGCTCCACCTCCACTTGCCTGAACGCCCACACCAACTATGGTGCTAGCTGCACCTCCGACGTGATGGTGTTGAAATGTGTCTGCGTCTGCTCCATGGTGAAGCCGGAATGGACCGGCGCGGGCAGTGGCTCTGGCTCATTGTCGGAGGCATCCTCCATCATCAGGTAGTCGTCAGAGACCTCTAGCGAGCTCATCAGTATGTCATCCTCTATCCGTCGTGCCCGGCGGCCCTGCCAGTCGGCCGAAAGGACGGCTATTTCTATCTTTTTCTCCATCATGAGGCTAGCCCATAATGCGCTAGAGCTCGTGGTCATGGCGAAGGTGGTGCAGTGAGGAGGAGCGGGAGCAGTGGTGGTGTGGTGTGGATCGTGTCGGCATGGTCAGGTATAAATAGTGGGCTTCGTCCAGGCCAAGCGATAGTTATTTGAATGAGGGCATCGGAGTGGCTTTCTCGACCGGCACGCCTTTTTAATGACGCGATAGTTATTTGAATGAGGGCGTCGGAGTGGCTTTCTTGACCGACATGCCTTTTTAATGACAGTAGATGAACGGGCAGCCCGTTTGAATGCATAGCTAGTCGTCCTGTCCCGTCCAGTCTCGTCGCTATGGCATTGAACAGGCGCGGAGACCGAGATGCGGGCGCCGCGCATGTTCAATGTGGGAGCCATTGAGAGGTCGTGTCTGCTCTGCTCGAGCATGAATGTGGCGTTGGCGCTTTCTGGCAGTGTTGACCGGCATGAATGCGCGGCTACCGCTTCGTGTGGGAGAGGGCTCGGACACGGGAGAGGTTTGTGGGTGGGTTCGGGGTGTCCGTCGTGTACGTGGCAGCGGTCCGGACGCCCGCAAAGCCCCCTTGTTTGCTCTGATTTGCAAGGAAACAGACATCCGGACTGATCCGTGGACGAATGTTGTACTATGTTGGGTGGCAAATAGCGTCTGAACCACCTGTTTCAGACCGATGTGGGTGGCTTAGTGGTCAGCGTTGGAGATGCCCTTAGTACGAGCACTCATCAATGATTGCAGCTGGGAAGTGTACCTACCATATGCTTTCTAAGATGAGATTCCTAAACAAACTTCAGTTTGCTATTGATCGCAAAAAAAAGTTCAGTTTGTGATCAGGAGTGACTATGCTAATGAATGCTCAATTGCTAGTAAACCTCTTGCTAAGAGACATCAAAGATCACACACCGTGGACCATCAGAAGCAGTGTACATGAAAACTCAAACTATACATTCTTTAGAAAATAGCAAATCATCAACTAAATGGCCCACTGAACATCAAACTGGGCGCCAGTGCCCCTCTACAAGCAAAATCAGGAGGCTTGAAAGTGATAAGGAAGCAGTTGCTGGTCAACCAAGGAAGACTTGAACGCGGACGGCGAGGAGCAAGATGGTGATGAGGGCGAAGTAGATGACGGCGTGGATGAGCATGGAGATGCCGCTGGTCTGGAAGCCGCCGAAGTCCATGATCCTGCCCTTGCCGGGGATCTGGAACAGCAGCCCCGGCGAGAGGAGGATGAATAGGGCCAGCCCGACGAACACCGGGGCCCAGTCCGCCATGTTCTGGCTATCTACCACCTCTCTGATTGATACTCCTGATCTGTGACTGTGATAGTTGGACCAGTGGGGAGTGGAAGGAGTGTGAGGCCACGAGGTGGTGAGGCCGTGTATATGTCGCCTTTAGGTGATGGACATGACTGGGACACGAAGCAATTGGGGAGGTGGGTGGGTGGGAAGCACATGCTGATCTCATGTGATGGTGTGATCATGGTGCGGGGGGTTTTCTCTCTGAAAATAGGCTTTCGCCCCACTTTATAAATAAAGCACAAACAAAAATACACGTCCGAACAATACAATGTAGCGTAGAGGCCCTCTTACAAAGCAGATCCTGGAATAACTGGTGAAACTATGCCACTACACACCCTAGAACACCTATAAGATCCACGACAATGCCCTCGGGAGGAGGAACAGCGCTAAGCGTCGCTGTTGTCGAGTCCGAGATGAACAAGGGCTTTCACCCGGAACCCTGGCATGGAGAAGAGAACTGCAACGACATCCTCGAGAAGAAAGCGACACCACGGGTGCCACCGCCGTCGGCGCCAAAGCGTGGAGCTTTCGCTCAGCGGCTCACCCGTTCCGCCATGAGGTACCTAGGACAACGGCAATGAGTACAGGCCTCCAAATTCGGATCTGGGTGTCGCTACTGCCAATGACAGAGAGCGAGTTCAAGCCGCCCGCCATTATACCCCTCGCCGCCCAGGTGCCGGCGGCCAAGAGGCCTAACCACCACCGCCGACATGATGACCGCTAAAGAGCAAACCATGCAGACCGCCATACCCAAGGCCGTGGAGGGTTTTCTCTAGTGTGCTGCCATTGATATCACACAAATGTTTGTGTGGTTTGTTACTTTATTCCAAGTTTAGCTGCTCGTTATGTGGTTCATATACAAAGTTGGTCGTGTGACTAATCTGTACTCGGATATATTGAGACATGTTGTGCAGCAATGGATACTTCCCAGCTTTTGGTCTCAACTTCCCAACAAAACAGTGCCGATATGGCCTTTGATATACTCCATGTCAAGAAAAATAAGAAGCTCTATGCATGTTGGGGTGTGCTGTGTGCATCCATGCATGCCTTCTCGAATGAAAAAGGTTTCTTCTATGCTTCATTTGTAGTTGGTTACTTTAGCAGCTAGCTAACTAATATCCTTGCATGTTTCACCGACAAAAAAAAACATTTCAAGATAAGTGTAAAACAAGTAGCAATAGTTGTATTGATCAACCGGTAATTCAATAACTTTCCTTTGCATTTAAATAATGCTTTAGAATCTATCAACGAAATTGCGTTAATAATGTTCTAATTTAGGGCTCTTTGATTCAAAGGAATTTCATTGGATTTTCATAGGAATTTTTTCTATGTTAGTCATTTGATTCATAGGATTGAATCTCATAGGAATTGTTCCTAAGGATTCATGTGTAGTACATTTCAAAGGAAATTTAGCATCCACTCCTACCTCTTTTTACATTATTCCTTTGTTTTTTTCTGTGGCATCAAACACTCTCTACTAATCTTGCAGGATTCAAGTGGTCATGCCATTCCAATCCTGTATTTTTCCTATTCCTACGTTTTGAGAATACTACAAATCGAAGAGGGCCTTAATCTTAATGAAATGATCAGGCCTCGGTTGTATTCCTGTTATGGCAAGTATTCCTTATAGATTTTCCAAGAATTTATGTATGTATTCTATGCAAAAAGTTGGTGTTTTCCCTTCTTTTGCAAGTCTTATAGAAAACTTTGACATGTGATGTCCAATGGAAGATTTGAAAACAATGAGTGAAATGCAGCTCAAATTCAGCAAAATTAATCTTTCAGCAGCAAAAGAACTCACTAAGGATAATCTTCTGAGGCGAAGATGGGTCGGCAGCCCTCGATGTTGTTTTTGTGTCCGGGATGAAACAATACAACATCTCTTCATTTACTGCCCCCTAGCCAAGATCCTATAGCGCATGATTCATATAGCCTTTAACATTAGACCTCCAACTAGCATTGCCATGTTGTTTGGGACATGGCTAACTGGTGTGGACCCAATTACTGCGGGACGTATTCGGATAGGAATATGCGCATTACTATGGGCTATATGGAACTGCAGAAATGATATGATCTTTAATAGAAAAAACTTCATTAATTTTTTGCAGGTTATCTTCTGAGCTACTGCTTGGATCCGTACATGGTCGTTACTCACTCATACGGACTGCAGGGAGCTTTTGGTTACTGGGTGCAACCGGTGGGAGATGGTAGCACGGGATATCTTCAACCGGTTTGGATGGCGGTCCACTAATAGGATAGGTGTTCAGTCATTGAGTCCTATGAATTGTCAGTTGTGGCTTGCTGTTATTTTCAGTTTTTTCAGGTTGATTTTCGCTCCTTTTGCGAGCTGTACTGGATTGCAGACTTGGTTTTACTTTGTTTCGTATTTATAAAATGGCTGCATGCATCATTCTGATGCAGAGGCCGGGGATGTCCTCCTTTTCCAAAAAAAAAGAATAAATGGCACTCTGTGAAGCACCACTTCCCATCTCCTTCGGTTTGTCATTGTTTCTGTTATCCCTGATATTTAATACGTAGATGAGCAATAAAGATCTAGAGTGGGGCAATGGTCTGCGTCTTGCAATTTTCATGACATGTAGATACTATGTTTTGTTTCTTTCTCATTCCCTTAGTAGAGTATATGCTCTTCCTAGGAGCATGTGAAGGCACGTAGTTTTTACATGAGGTAACTCCTTTATGTGTCTCTGGGTCACTGATAATGACACCAAAATTCATTGGACATGCAAACAAGAACATAACCAATAATCTAGAGACCTCCTCTAGAATTTTTGGTGCTTCATTTGAAAGTGTAGCGGGAGGGAGAGTCAACTGTTAAGAGCAACTCCAAGAGCTCCCCTATCTCTAAAATAACCGTTGTTTCCGGGAAGTTACGGCAAAAAATATTAGCCACCGCTACTTCATCTACAACCAATCAGTATGTGTGCCGTGATCTGATCCAATCTTTTATTATGGCTGTTGTTGCATGTGCAATATTGTTGCTCATGTTGTTCGACTCATCTGGTATGCTAGAGTTATGCATGCTAAAAATTGTTTTAATCATGATTTATGTTGTAGAATTAATCATGAAATTGCCAAATTTTCCAACACATTGTGCATTGTACTATCATGTCTTGTTGTTTGCCTTCCGCGCCAATCTATCATCTATAACTGATGTTGTGTTTGTGTCGAATATTTTGTACTAGTTGGGTTACGCTTGGACTTGATGTTGTAGTGTGGGTAGGATACTTGTAGTGTCGGAGTCGGACAAGTTGTATCCTTGGCCTCTTATATATGAGGAGGCACCCCACGTTGTAACCCATGACGACTAGATAGCGACAGGCTCGCAAGGGGGTGCTGGCGGCTTGTGCCGGCGCCCGGGTGGCCGGTGTTGCGGTATCTCGGGGAGGAGCGTCCGTAGTCATTGCCCCGGGGAGTAGGCGAGTTCGCCGAACTTCGTTAACAAATCTCGGTGTCGTCATTGTGCTGTGATTGCTTGTTCCTCGGTGGATCAACCGCATACCTCGGATTTATTCTAACAAATGGTATCAGAGCTAGGTTACGAGGTGGTTCGTTCGGTTGATGCAGAGGAGATTGATCTTGCGGCTGGATGCCGTCGACGATGCAATCGGAAAGCATCACACGCGGAGGCAGCAGGAGCGGCTCGGACCGGAAGAGCGGGCAGCCGTGCAGCGATGGAAAGGCTTAGACGCGCGTGGGGCCAGCTGCGCGAGGCGAGCCGACCGAGTCGGGCGCGGGCGTGCGGCCGAAGGTGCGTTGGCAAATCAAGTCTGAGCTGTAGCGACCAAGTTTTTTTGGAATCAAAAACAGGATCGAGTCCTGGCAGGGCCGGCTCTGGCCCTAGGCGAACATGGGCGACGCCCAAGGGCCCATGTTTGGGGAGGGGGGGCATCACCGCATATGTGTATGTATACCTCATGCTTTTATACGGGCTGAAAAAAAGGTTTGTGCTAAAGGGCCCAGCGGAAAAGGCCCCTGATTGGGAGAGGAAAAGGCACAGTATCGATCGACCACGCACGCAGGACGTCTCGCCTCCTGGTTCGCTTGTCTGTTCGACTTCGACGCCTCGCCTCGGCCGCCTGCCTGCGTCGCTGCGCGGTTGCGCCTCCGGCCCTGACCCCCGAGATCCTGCAGTGGAGATCGCCCAGGCCGTGAATCCGTCTCCCTAATCGCCCATTCGCCCTGCTATGCTTTGCTCAAGGAGACAAGGAGTCAAGGTAATCTGAATTTCTGAAGTTCTGAACACTGCGTACGTACATATTTGCCTAGTGCCCTAGTCCTCTTAGACCAGCTGATCTGATTATTCTTTAAAATCTTAGGTGTTACAATGCCGCCAAGACAAAAGTCCGGTGCTGAGAAAAGAAAACAAAAAAAATGAGAGAATCAACTCATTGAAAAACAAAGAGGTTCTTTAAATAGGTTCTTTCCGGTGGTAACTAGTGTTGATAATCAAAGGCAAGAATCTGAACCGGGACAAGATGATGATCATAATTCAAATGATGATCCTGAAGTCAATGAACATTCCTTGGATGACAGTAAGTAACTAACTAGCGTCGATTTTAGTAGAAGTGAGTAAGTAAGTAACAACATATTGTTGTATTTAAATGCAGATATTGATGTTGATGTTAATGAGGACAATATGGGAGAGGAAAATTCACAGCCTTCACCTGATGCTCGGAATGGTGATGAACAAGATGATTCTCCTTTATCTATATATGATCCTAGGACATGGGATAATCTTGATAATCGAAAAAGGGACATTTTAATTGAAAAGGGGCCGGTGAGAGAATTGGGCCTGGAGTTCCCTGCCCGCCCTGATGATGTCGAAGGTAGACGTTTTTCATATGCTTACTATTCCAGAAAATTAGCTAATAAAGAGGTTATGGACAGAAAGTGGTTGGTTTACTCTAAAGAGTTGGACAAAGTTTTTTGTTTTGCCTGCAAGTTGTTCAAATCAAACCAGAGCAGGTCTTTGCTAGCGTCTGATGGATTAAAGGACTGGAAGCGTCTCAGTGGAAGACTCCAAGAACATGAGAGCAGTGTTGAGCATTTAACAAACATGAACACATGGAATGATCTAAGGTTGAGGTTAAGCAAAAATCAAACAATTGATGATGACATGCAGCGGGAGATTGCAAAGGAAAAGGAGCGGTGGAGACAAGTTTTGCTAAGAATAATTTCTGCAGTGAAGTTTCTTGCAAAACGTAATTTGGCATTTCGAGGAACAAAGGAGAAGTTGTATGAAGATAATAATGGTAATTTTTTTGGCACGGTTGAAATGATTGCTGAATTCGATCATGTGATGCAAGAACATATTAGGCGCATTCAAAGTAATGAAATACATCATCATTATCTTGGCCACACTATTCCGAATGAGTTGATTTCTCTCCTTGCTGACGCAGTGAAAAAAGTTATCTTACGCACCATCAAGGATGCCAAGTATTTCTCTGTTATATTGGACTGTACCCCGGATGTGAGCCATGAATAGCAAATGACGCTAATTGTGCGTTGTTTCAATATGTCAAGTAACATTCCGAGAGTGGAGGAGTTTTTCCTAGAGTTCTTAAAGGTTGATGACACATCAGGATTGGGTCTTTTATTCCTTCTGCCATGATATGACATAACTTAAGCGCTTATCAGTTACTTATAGACGTCTCTAAATAAGAATGTGTGGTTAGATGTAAACTTTAATATTTTGTGCCTATATATCTATAGATGTGTACATATATTATCAGTGTAGGGGGCTATTTTTCAACTTCGCCCCTAGGGCCCCGCAAAATATAGAGCCGGCCCTGAGTCCTGGGAAGTCCTCGTGTTCGACACGGATACCTGGTGGTGCGCTAGTATTATATACAGCAGCAAGGGCCGGGTATTGCATAGTACGAGACAGAGGCAAGCAACAGATCCAATCAGCGAAGAGAAAAATCCATCAGATCGTACAGGGGTTGCGCATCCATCAGGGAGAACTACTAGCGTAGGGCTTGAGGCAGAAGACAATTGCTAGCATAGGAGATTGAGCCAGGAGCAGAACACGTGAAGACCGGAAGGAATTTTTGGTTGGTTTTGCTATTAGTATGCGGAGATCTTGTTCGTGTACTTGGGGCATCGCGTGCAAAGCTCAGATATTTTTTGCAGGGTCAGCCGTACAAAGAATCATGGCGCCATCGGGTACCAGGTTTGAGGTGGGGAAGTTCAACAGAACTGGAAGCTTTGGGCTATGGCAGACAAGGGTGAAAGATTTGTTGGCACAACAGGGATGCTTGAAGGCGTTGTTGCAGGAAGCCAAGCCAGCTAAGATGAAGGTTGATGACTGCGAGGAGTTACAGTTGAAAGCAGCCGGGACTATACGATTGTGTCTGTCGGACCAGGTTATTTATCATGTGATGGATGAGAATTCGCCGAAGAAGATCTGGGAGAAGCTGGAACGTCAGTTTATGTCCAAGACTGCGACGACCAAGGTGTATCTGAAGCAAAAGTTGTATGGGATGAGGATGCAGGAGGGGTCAGATCTTGTGGAGTATATGAACGCCTTTAATAAAGTCGTGACGGATCTAGCAAGCTTGGGTGCGACGGTTGACGACGAGGATAGGGCAATTCTGCTTCTTTGTTCATTGCCATCATCCTATGACCATTTGATCACTACTTTGACGCATGGCAAGGAGACCGTCAAAAATGAGGATATTACTGCGCCATTGCTAAACGTGGTGGAAGCCTCTCATGGTGAAGGTTTGCTAGTCAAGGGAGAGGAGTGGCGGAAGGGATATGAGGCAGGGAAGAACAAGAAAAAGAAAAAGAATATACAGTGTCACAAGTGTAAGCAGTGGGGACATATGAGAAAGGACTGTCCAGAACTCAATGGTGGGGCAAGTGCTAATGTGGCAACTCATGGTGATGACTCAGACAGCAGTAGTGATGTCCTCATAGTATCAGACAGGCGGTCAACCAAAAGTGAAGCATGGATGTTGGATTCAGCTTGCTCTTTTCATGCGACACCCAACAGGGAGTGGTTCTCTTCGTACAAGTCTGGTGAGTTTGGTTTAGCCTATGTGGGCGATGACACAGGTTATCGTGTTGCTGGAGTAGGTGACATCAAAATCAAGATGTTTGACGGAGTTGAGCGGATGCTTCGGGGAGTCAGGCACGTGCCAGGGCTAAGGAGGAATCTAATTTCGCTTGGAGTTCTTCATGATGGTGGTATGGTATTCCGTTGTGATCGGGATAAGAAGACCATGAGAATCATGGAAGATGAGGTGACCGTGATGATTGGAGAGAGGACGGCTTCGCATCTTTACAAGTTGCAAGGGAGCACTATTGCAGGTGGAGTCACGGAGACTGGAGTTGCGGGAGTAGCAGCGGGGTCTCACGGCGGCGGCGGGTCTGGGGCAGACTCGTCGAGTAGCTCTCGGTGAGCTACGAAGAAGACAACACAAGTCCGAAGTACATGGAAGTTTGACGCATGGACAAATTCAAGGTGGTGGAGAATATTCGCCAAGGTGGAGTTTGTTGTGTTTGTGTCGAATATTTTGTACTAGTTGGGTTACGCTTGGACTTGGTGTTGTAGTGTGGGTAGGATACTTGTAGTGTCGGAGTCGGACACGTTGTACCCTTGGCCTTTTATATATGAGGAGGCACCCCACGTTGTAACCCATGGCGACTAGATAGCGACAGGCTCGCAAGGGGGTGTTGGCGGCTTGTGCCGGCGCCCGGGTGGCCGGTGTTGCAGTATCTCGGGGAGGAGCGCCCGTAGTCATTGCCTCAGGGAGTAGGCGAGTTCGCCGAACCTCGTTAACAAATCTCGATGTCATCATGCTTGTTCCTCGATGGATCGACCGCGTACCTTGGATTTATTCTAACAACTGAAACAATGAGTCTACAAGGTTTGAAATACATGGCATGACATACAGTATCACACTAGATTTATTTATTTTTGCTTGGAAATATCGAACTGGACTAGGTGTCAGATGGCACATACAGAAAATGGGTGCTCCGGATTGCAACATTGTAATATCAATTAGGCACAAGTCACCCCTCGCAAAAAAAAAAAATTGGGCACAAGTCACACAAATGATGTTGCAATATCAATTACTACGCCATTACAAGCAAGGATGCTTCTTGCATTTGACAACATACCCCTGCAACAAGAAAAGGCCAAACAAAGCTATAACCGGGCCACGACTGTTCCTCTAGTTCGTGTTAAGAGACATTAAAGATCGCACACAGCGGATCATCACAAGTAGTAGTAGTGTACATGAAAATTCAAACTGTGGTTTCCGGCGTCTGCCATGCCTGTCAACCAAGGATGACGTGGACGCGGACGGCGAGGGTGAAGATGGCGATGAGGGCGAAGTAGATGACGGCGTGGAAGAGCACGGAGACGCCGCTGGTCTGCTTGTTGCCGAACTCCAGGAACCTGTTCTTGCCCGGGACCTGGAAGAGCAGCCCCGGCGAGAGGAGGACGAAGAGCACCAGCGCGATGAACACCGGGGCCCAGTCCGCCATGTCTCCTCCCCGGCCGGCACACTTGCTCCGAGTCTGAGATCGTACTACGTAGGAGGACCGACCAGTGGAGAGTGGCAGGAGTGTGAGGCCACGAGAGGGTGTGGCCGTGTATATATGGCCTCTGGGGTTTTCTCTAATGTGAGTGTGACACTACTGGTACACATGTGCTGCCAGCTCACGCATGTTTGTCCCAAGTTTAGCTACTTGTTGTTCATGTAGTATATATAAAGCTGATCGTGACTAATCTGTACTCAGATATGTTGCTACTTGTGGTGCAGCAATGGATACTTAGGAGTAGTTTCTTATCTTAACTTCCCAACAAAGCTGTTCCGGTATGGCCTTTGATATACTTTGTCAAGAAAAAAATCATAAGCTTTATGCATGTTGGGTTGTACCGTCTCTTTTTGATGTATAAATTCCGAGTGAAGGAAGGGAATGCATTTTCGTAACTGTGAACCCATACTGCTGCATTCACGCCTTTGCGCACTCGGCCTCACGTTTGCACATGCACGTTAAGTCTTGATGACATGCGCACCACTGGTCTCTACAGGATCAGTTTTCTTAGTGAAATTTATACAGTAATTAAACAAAAGTACTCCCTCCGTTCACTTTTGTAAGACCTTTTAGACATTTAACATAGCATCTAAAACAGTTCAATCTTAGCTGTCCTAAACTACTTATATAAAAGTGAACAGAGGGAATATAATTTTTCATGTGAAATTTTTCTTCACGCCTCCCCTTTCCCGGAAGCACCGAGATAGTTATTGGGAGGTGCTCAGCGTCGGTCGACCAATCAGAGCGTGTGGGTAAGGAGGGGTCGCCAAACTGCAGAGAGGGTCAGAGAGAGTGGGTACAACAGAGTTGTGACTTAGAGAGAGTTGGGTTCAGTTTCAGAGAAAGTTGGATTCAGAGAGAGTTGGGATTGCATTTTTTGGAAGGGTCGCAGCACGGCTCATGTTCCAAACGGCTGGGCGTTGTCAATTAAAGCAGTGGAGATCACACGGCTCATGTTCTATCTGCGGTGAAGGCGGCCGATCAAATTCAAACATCACCCGGTCGACGCATAGCGTTATCTAACCTAATTCTACTGCATGACTGGAGACTGATCTAGTGGATGAGGAGTAGGGAGTCCTCCAACCAACAGTCTCCTTACAAAAGAAGATCAGAACCAATGCTGATGGACCTGGTAAGACTTTCACGTTTGTGGGGGGCCTTCATTCGGCTGTACTCTGCTCGTCACAGCTCCGGCGGCATGTCGAACCTCTAGGGGAGAGCTGCTCTTCCTGTTGGACAATTGATCCTTGTGACTTGTGAGCTTTCCAGATTATCCATCAGGAAAAATTGCATGTTGGATAGTAGCACCAGAATGCCCAAATTGAAGAACAGCTCCTCTGTTTGGACAGAAGGTTGAAGAAAAGCTCTAGTAATATCATTAACAGAAGTAGGAGTATGTTGGAGAGCCAAAATTTCAGTACAAAGAGTACCAAGGACAATTACAACTGCACGGTTTATCCTTCATTCATCTCAGAAGGAAACATGTACAGCAGGTACAAATCTTGATGGAACTAAACCGTTACACCTTCATGTGCTTATCAAAAACTCTACACAACAAAAAAGTAACTAGACATGGCCAGGCATCTCAAGGCTACAGAGTGAGAAATACTAACAAAAAGACTGAAAGAACAAACAACCTCAGCTAATCACAGCCACTCCTTCGGGTTTATGCACGCGTCGAGAAGTTTCCACTCTTCGCTCCCTTCTTCAGGTTTCTGCAACCGAAATGACATGTTAGCCAACTTGCAGGACCTTGAGATCAATGATTGAAATTTCAACAATTCAGACAGTACAGTATCACTATCTGAAAACAAACGTTCTACTGTTCTAACGCAGAAAAAAATAAAAATGAAACAGTTTTGATGCTACATATTGAGCTTGTAAGTGGAAAAGAAAACAGGGAAATTTTAGCTTACATGGTCATACTCCCACCGTGCAGTGAGTGGTAGAGAGACGAGTATACTCTCGATCCTTCCCCCAGTCTTGAGTCCAAATGTGGTGCCACGATCGTAAACCTTCAGAGGAAACATTTATCAAAACCAAAGAAAGAAACCGCAGCAAGACTACCACTTCTGATTGTGTTCACGTAAGCTTGCTTACAAGGTTGAACTCCACGTAGCGACCTCTCCGCACTTGCTGCCATGCCTTCTGCTCCTCATTAAATGGAGTGTCTTTGCGACGTTCTATGATGGGTAAGTATGCAGGAATTACAGAACCGGCACACTCTGCAGAAAGGAAAGGCAAATAAGTCTTGTTATTATAGCTCATAGCTATAGGCCTACAATTCAGAGCAGTTTCTCCTTTTGTTCGCCGGACTAATTTAAAAAAGGAGGAACAAAGTCCAAAGTTATGGAGCCCTACAAGTTGAACTTATCCCAACTAGAGTGACTCAGGAACCAGCGCACCAGGCTAATACACTCCATTTTTGCTCATCATACAAGGAATAGGGAGTTTACCTGTAGCGAAGTTCAGAAGCATGTCTTGGTCATAATCATTAAGATCATCAAAAAATATTCCGCCAAGCCCACGTCTCTCATTACGGTGCTGCATTGTAAGACAAACTATGAGCACTGGAACCTTCAAGCATTAATAGTTTACCAAGAGTCTACCGGGCTGATAACAAACAAAATCTCAATTCCAGGATTACCAATTACCCGATACAATCACAAAGTCAACATTATCAATATTTGATTTTTTTTACAGGAAAAACTGTAGGTGTTCATACCAAGTCATCAAACGATAGATACTTTTGTAATAAACACGGGTGATTGCAGAAGAAGATCCATCAAATTCTCTACATTATAAAATTGAAGAATATCACACCAAGTAAAAAACTCATCATACCTTAATATAGAAATAATCATCGCACCATTTTTTGAATCTTGGGTAAAAACTTGGATCAAACTTATCACAAGCTTGTTTTTGAACCTGAAATCAGACGGCAAAACATCAAAATGAGTTATATTCCACACACAGGTTCGCCATCTGAAGTGTATCACTGTCAAGAGTGCCTAAATTAACATTAATTAGCATGCACTCTCTTCAGGTTCTGCTATTCTAATTCTTCCCAAGGTTAACAACATCATACAAGATTCTTGCCCATTAAGGCATCACTCCTATCAAGCCAGCAATCACATACACAATTGTGCAAATATGGATTCAAGAAGATCAAGGTGGTCTGTCTTATGCCTAATAGGTTGGATTGCCAACTATAGGACTGTAAGGTGTTTCTCTCTGTGAGTGAATAAAAAACTAATTATGCCATAGCAAGTCAAAAACAACCCGTTTGATTTATTAAGCATGTGTAATACAGGGCTTAAGATAGAAAAAACAGCAATTAATTCAGAAATAGGTATAGCATTAGAAATAATAACTAGAAAGGAGCCCAGATAGCATGATACTACTAATATGATCAGAAGTGGGTTGGGGCCCTATGAGTAGGATGCATAGATTTGAAAGGTGTAGGAAGTGTTGACATACAGAATGAAAATGCTTCACATCCTCTTCAATGAGATAGGAAGGAGTCAAATCAGTACCACCTCCAAACCACCATGACCTTGGTGCACCAGGTACATCTACAGTTGGAAATTATAGCCTATTGATATTAAATATCACAGTTCCTAACAATGAAGAACATTTGAGTGACTTAAACTAAATGCCAATTAATTCTAAAAATTTAACAGCGATGGCCATGCTTAAAATTTGAATTTAGACACTAGTAATTTTGCTGAGTTCCAATAGAGGTATTTGGGGAGCCAAATCTTGTACATTATCATAAAGCAAAAGTAGAAGAGTGTAATTGCTGTGTATTATGGGCCTTTATACATGAACTGGTGTACATATCAAAAGTTGCAGACAGAAAATTAGATGATGACCTTGGATAATGATTAAAAATATAGGATGAAATGACGCTACATAAATTACAAAACGATATTTCGAAATTTGCTAGCATAAATACCTTTTGGTGCATCCGTTTCAAAATAACGATAGTTGAAATGCAATGTTGGAGCAAACGGGTTCTTGGGATGAAGAACCTGAAAGTATAAACAATCAACCATTAATACACCCCCAAATATGGTATAATACTAAAAAGTGTTGAACTAACAGACAATCTTAGCAAAAGAAATTGATAGGAGATAAACATAAGCAGTAGAACAAAAGTAAATGATTAACGGGCCAGTGCTTGGAATCCAAAAATGATAAGATGGCGCAAACACAACCCTAATTCAGGGTACCTCTGCCTAAATGCGACAGTTACCACTAAACTTCTAAAATGATCAGATCCATTTGATATCAACAAGAATCATCTCTGAGAAGCAAATACTGTTCTGGACTTATGTTTTTAAAGTAGTAGCAGCAAATAGATCAGCCCCATAACTGCAGTTCACTCACCGCACACAAGATTAACTCTGCAGATTAGATGAAATATTTGAGTGCTACGGACACGATGAAGATAAAATAGGTTCATAGGATCAGAAATGTGAAGAGTCTAGACTCTTGTTGTCAAGCTGCAGAGAACAGGCTTCGACGATCTGCTGACAGTTTGCACACACCCTATTGTCTAAAGGCCAAATAAGTTACATGCAACTACAATGTACCACAAATAAACACACTTCTGGTCACACATCCTAAAAATTGCAAGGCATTACAATGTCCAAAACCGGGACATTACATCCTAATTCAAAGCAGATCCAACTTTTCATGTCAATGCACAAGGAAACAAGCTCTTACCGAGCTGATGCCAGCGGCAAAGAAGGGCACAGGCCCAGCCTTGTGGCCATCGGCCGCCCCGTTCTTCGCGGCCCCCTTGGCCGCGCGGTAGGCGTCCGGGGGCATGACCCCGTACACGACCGACACGTTCACCCCGGCCTTCTCGAACACGTTCCCGTCCTGGAGCACCCGGCTGATGCCCCCGCCGCCCCCGGGGCGCGACCAGACGTCCTCCACGAACCGCTTCCCGCTGCCGTCGGCCTCCTCGAGCGCGGCGCAGATCTCGCCCTGCACCCGCCGGATCATGCCCTCGAACCGCTCGCGCACGGACCCGGACCCGGCCCCGGAGCCGTCCTCCCGCAGGAACGTCGTCGGCGCCTCGTTTTCCGGCACCTCCTTCTCGATCGCGACCGACGCGCGCACGCGCAGCGCGCGGCGGGCAGGGAGGCGGGGCGAGGAGAAGGACACCTGGGCCGCCGCCGGCGGGGAGGACCCGCGGGCGCGCGCCGCGGAGGGCGTGGGGGCGAGGGTCTGGGACGGGGTGGTGAGGAGAGAGGACGCCATCGCTTGGTGGGGGTTGGTGTGCGCCGGTCGCGGCGGTTTATTAAGCGGCGGTGGCTCTGCCGCCGGTGGGCGGCGCGGGATGCGGCCCGCGGTTTTGGTGGTGGGAGGAGTCAAAGGAAGGGAAAGCGGGCGAGGAGGGGTGCGGGGAGCTGGTTTATGCCGCCGCTGGATTCCAGGGGATAAGGAAATGGATCATGTTTTGGCCGGATTTCATGAAAGAGATGCAAGCACAGTACATGCAACAATCAATGGTTTTCCAGTGAAAAAATAGATGTCATGAACCTCATGATATGATTCTTTGTAGATTGAAAACATAATAGAAGTTGTTTGGTCATACAAAGGGTATAAACACAAGACTAATTTTGAGTGAATAGAGGTTTGCCATAGTCATCATATATACAAAAAATCCAGAATGTAAACTCAAATGTATCTTTTCCTTTTTTTTATATAATTACATGCACAGTACTCTATGTAAGAAAACGGAAACGATAAATTGGCAAAGCTGACTTTTTTCATGGCAAATTATATTGATGGGGTGATGGCAATTTTAGTTTGCAAGCATGGCAAAAAATTTGACCAAAAAATAAACTAAGATGGATTTGTCATGCTCGCCGACTAAACTTGGCATCCTTGTCGAATATAATTTGCCATGAAAAACATTCGATTTGTCATAGGATCCTTACACAAAATATTTCGATAGGAAAAATCCACAAGGAATAAGAATCTTAATGGTTCTTAATAAGAATCTTAATGGTTCTTTTGAATCAAAGGGGCCATGCAAAGATGAAATGACTCTGTTGATTTGTACTAAACAAATAAAGTGGTGCAAATTTCATAACTTTGACTCTTCTTGTGTATTGTACATGAAAACTAGGCGGTTCATTGCAGTTTAACACGGCTAATTTCATTACATAGTCATTGGTGTTGGTTTGTACAACGAATGTTTGGGATTACTGTTAAGAATAATTCGATAGGAAATATCGCTCTCAAACATTATTATTTTTCCTCCTTTACTCAGAAAGATTGCAATATAGGATCTACTCCCCGTCCTATGTTGCTCATGTAATAACATCTTTTTCACCGACAAGACTGCCATTCTACTTCGGGGTCCCAAGAAATTGGATTAACCTAAAAAAAGGACTAAGAAAAGGACGGCTCCCTTTTCCCTTTCTCTTCATCATAGTTGCGGACCTTCTACAACAATTAATCAGAAGAAAAAAAACACTCGTAATGCACCATCCAACTGCAGCCATGTTCCACCCACTACGCTATAATACATCGATGACACCCTTATCATTGTCGAGGCCTCCACTGTTGTAGTTTCTTTACTAAAAAGCATTCTCAGGGACTTTGCGCTTGCCATCAACTTCTAAAAAAACACATTTGCACCGCTACACTAACCCATGGATCAGGCAACCACCAAAGCTACCATTGTACAGTGCCTGTGCCCGATCTCCTCCCTTCACTCCCCCCCCCCCCAAAAAAAATTTACCTAGGGATACCATTATCGCCAGTAAGACTACCACCTAATGCCTTCCTTCCTATCATGGTAAGATGTCATAAGTTCCTAGTAGGTTGGCGGGCCAAGGTCCTATCCAAGGGTGGCGGGCTCATTTTCCTATCTTTGATCACCGATTCCCTAGCTATCACCTTTATCTTTGTCTTCAAGACCCTACAAAAGTGTTAAAAACTATCAATGCCTTTCGTCACACCTTCTTTTGAGTGGTTTAAGAGCATGCACCGGTGCTGAGTGACTAATTTCTTGGAACAATGTTTGCAAACTGAAAAGGTTTGGTTGTTTGGGTATTGAAAAAACTTGCATCAACAAACAATTACATGTTAACGAAGTTTGTCGTTAAATCGCTCTTGCCTACCAGCTCCCCTGACTGGACCAGGTAAACCTACAACATCTTAACGTCTTCATTTCACCGCTCACGAACAACTCATTTTTATGCAAAATTATCAACCGACAAGCTCCTCCACTACAGAAAATCTCCTTTGTCCTCGCTAATAATGCCAGAACGCTTACTTTTAGCTCAACACCTGGTTGGTTGGTTACATCACACCCCCTCGCAGTTGCCTTCCCCATATGTACTCACACTCCACCAAACAACGCGTCAGGGTGGCCTCATTTTTGTGTGTCGTTGTAGAATCTAACTTGTGGAATCACCTAACCTCGTCTGTCACGCAAGAATCAGTTTCCTTGTTGTCTTTGTTGCACGACTTCATGTCGTCAACCAAACCCAACCAGCCCTTTCTTTAGTTCAGACGCTATCGTACCTCAGGGAAAATCCAAATTTCTATCAACGATTCCCACCCAACTCTGGAATGCCTCAACGGGGGGAGGTTTCTGAAGGAAATATGAACTAGAGGCAATAATAAAGTTATTATTTATTTCCTTATTTCATGATAAATGTTTATTATTCATGCTAGAATTGTATTAACCGGAAACATAATACTTGTGTGAATACATGGACAAACAGAGTGTCACTAGTATGCCTCTACTTGACTAGCTCGTTGATCAAAGATGGTTATGTTTCCTAGCCGTAGACATGAGTTGTCATTTGATTAACGGGATCACTTCATTAGGAGAATGATGTGATTGACTTGACCCATTTCGTTAGCTTAGCACTTGATCGTTTAGTATGTTGCTATTGCTTTCTTCATGACTTATACATGTTCCTATGACTATGAGATTATGCAACTCCCGTTTACCGGAGGAACACTTTGTGTGCTACCAAACGTCACAACGTAACTGGGTGATTATAAAGGTGCTCTACAGGTGTCTCCGAAGGTACTTGTTGGGTTGGCGTATTTCGAGATTAGGATTTGTCACTCCGATTGTCGGAGAGGTATCTCTGGGCCCTCTCGGTAATGCACATCACTTAAGCCTTGCAAGCATTGCAACTAATGAGTTAGTTGTGGGATGATGTATTACGGAACGAGTAAAGAGACTTGCCGGTAACGAGATTGAACTAGGTATTGAGATACCGACGATCGAATCTCGGGCAAGTAACATACTGATGACAAAGGGAACAACGTATGTTGTTATGCGGTCTGACCAATAAAGATCTTCGTAGAATATGTGGGAGACAATATGAGCATCCAGGTTCCGCTATTGGTTATTGACTGGAGACGTGTCTCGGTCATGTCTACATAGTTCTCGAACCCGTAGGGTCCGCACGCTTAACGTTTCGATGACAGTTATATTATGAGTTTATATGTTTTGATGTACCGAAGGTTGTTCGGGGTCCCGGATGTGATCACGGACATGACGAGGAGTCTCGAAATGGTCGAGACATGAAGATTGATATATTGGAAGCCTATATTTGGATATCGAAAGTGTTTCGGGTGAAATCGGGATTTTACCGGAGTACCGAGGGGTTATCGGAACCCCCCGGGGGCTTAATGGGCCATAGTGGGCCTTTGTGGAGAAGAGGAGAGGCGGCCAGGGCAGGGCCGCGCGCCCCTCCCCCCTAGTCCGAATAGGACAAGGAGAGGGGGGCGGTGCCCCCCCTTTCCTTCCTCTCTCCCTCCTCTTTCCCCTCCACTCCTAATCCAACTAGGAAAAGGGAGGGAGTCCTACTCCCGGTGGGAGTAGGACTCCACCTGGCGCGCCCCTCCTGGCCGGCCGCACCATCCCCCTTGCTCCTTTATATACCGGAGCAGGGGGCACCCTAGATACACAACAATTGATCATTTGATCTTTTAGCCGTGTGCGGTGCCCCCCTCCACCATAGTCCACCTCGATAATAGCGGTGCTTAGGCGAGGCCCTGCGTCGGTAGAACATCATCATCGTCACCACGCCGTCGTGCTGACGAAACTCTCCCTCAACACTCGGCTGGATCGGAGTTCGAGGGACGTCATCGGGCTGAACTCGGAGGTGCCGTGCGTTCGGTACTTGATCGGTGGGATCGTGAAGACGTACGACTACATCAACCGCGTTGTGCTAATGCTTCCGCTTTCGGTCTACGAGGGTACGTGGACAACATTCTCCCCTCTCGTTGCTATGCATCACCATGATCCTGCGTGTGCGTAGGAAATTTTTTGAAATTACTGCGTTCCCCAACAGTGGCATCCGAGCCAGGTTTTATGCGTTGATGTTATGTGCACGAGTAGAACGCAAGTGAGTTGTGGGCGATGCAAGTCATATTGCTTACCAGCATGTCATACTTTGGTTCAGCGGTATTGTTGGATGAAGCGGCCCGGGCCGACATTACGCGTACGCTTACGCGAGACTGGTTCTACCGACGTGCTTTGCACACAGGTGGCTGGCGGGTGTCAGTTTCTCCAACTTTAGTTGAACCGAGTGTGGCTACGCCCGGTCCTTGCGAAGGTTAAAACAGCACCAACTTGACAAACTATCGTTGTGGTGTTGATGCGTAGGTAAGAACGGTTCTTGCTAAGCCCGTAGCAGCCACATAAAATTTGCAACAACAAAGTAGAGGACGTCTAACTTGTTTTTGCAGGGCATGTTGTGATGTGATATGGTCCAGACGTGATGAGATATAAGTTGTTGTATGAGATGATCATGTTTTGTTGAAGTTATCGGCAACTGGCAAAAGCTTTATGGTTGTCTCTTTATTGCATAAGATGCAAGCGCCAAATAATTGCTTTACTTTATCGCTATGCGATAGCAATAGTTGCAAGAGCAATAGTTGGCGAGACGACCATGTGACGACACATTGATATAGATCAAGATGATGGAGATCATGGTGTCATGCCGGTGACGATGGCGATCATGACCATGCTTTGGAGATGGAGATCAAAGGCACAAGATGATGATGGCCATATCATGTCACATATTATGATTGCATGTGATGTTTATCTTTTATACATCTTATTTTGCTTAGTTCGGCGGTAGCTTTATAAGATGATATCTCACTAAATTTCAAGGTATAAGTGTTCTCCCTGAGTATGCACCGTTGCGAAAGTTCTTCGTGCTGAGACACCACGTGATGATCGGGTGTGATAGGCTCTACGTTCAAATACAACGGGTGCAAAACAGTTGCACACGCGGAATACTCAGGTTAAACTTGACGAGCCTAGCATATAACAGATATGGCCTCGGAACACTGAGACCGAAAGGTCGAGCGTGAATCATATAGTAGATTTGATCAACATAAATGATGTTCACTATTGAAACTACTCCATCTCACGTGATGATCGGACATGGTTTAGTTGATATGGATCACGTGATCACTTAGAGGATTAGAGGGATGTCTATCTAAGTGGGAGTTCTTAAGTAATATGATTAATTGAACTTTAATTTATCATGAACTTAGTCCTGGTAGTATTAGCATATCTATGTTGTAGATCAATAGCTCGCGATGTTGCTCCCCGTTTAAATTTTATATGTTCCTAGAGAAAACTAAGTTGAAAGATGTTAGTAGCAATGATGCGGATTGGATCCGTGATCTCAGGTTTATCCTCATTGCTGCACAGAAGAATTATGTCCTTGATGCACCGCTAGGTGACAGACCTATTGCAGGAGCAGATGCAGACGTTATGAACGTTTGGCTAGCTCAATATGATGACTACTACTTGATAGTTTAGTGCACCATGCTTAACGGCTTAGAATCGGTGTTGGGGATCGTAGCAGAAATTTAAAATTTTCTACGCATCACCAAGATCAATCTATGGAGTCATCTAGCAACGAGAGAGATGAGTGCATCTACATACCCTTGTAGATCGCGAGCGGAAGCGTTCAAGTGAACGGGGTTGATGGAGTCGTACTCGTCGTGATCCAAATCACCGATGGCCGAGCGCCGAACGGACGGCACCTCCGCGTTCAACACACGTACGAAGCAGCGACGTCTCCTCCTTCTTGATCCAGCAAGGGGGAAGGAGAGGTTGATGGAGATCCAGCAGCACGACGGCGTGGTGGTGGAAGTAGCGGGATTCCGACAGGGCTTCGCCGAGCACTGCGGGAGGAGGGAGATGTGTCATGGGAGGGAGAGGGAGGCGCCAGGGGCTGTGGTGCGGCTGCCCTCCCTCCCCTCCACTATATATAGGGGCCCTGGGGGGCACCGGCCCCTGGGAGATCTGATCTCCAGGGGGGCGGCGGCCAAGGGGTGGCTTCCCCCCCAAGCCAAGTGGGGGGCGCCCCCACCCCTAGGGTTTCCAACCCTAGGCGCAGGGGGAGGCCCAAGGGGGGGCGCACCAGCCCACCAGGGGCTGGTTCCCCTCCCACTTCAGCCCATGGGGCCCTCCGGGATAGGTGGCCCCACCCGATGGACCCCCGGGACCCTTCCGGTGGTCCCAGTACAATACCGGTAACCCCCAAAACTTTCCCGGTGGCCGAAACTGGACTTCCTATATATAATTCTTCACCTCCGGACCATTCCGGAACTCCTCGTGACGTCCGGGATCTCATCCGGGACTCGGAACAACTTTCGGGTTACCGCCTACTAATATCTCTACAACCCTAGCGTCACCGAACCTTAAGTGTGTAGACCCTACGGGTTCGGGAGACACGCAGACATGACCGAGACGACTCTCCGGTCAATAACCAACAGCGGGATTTGGATACCCATGTTGGCTCCCACATGTTCCACGATGATCTCATCAGATGAACCACGATGTCGAGGATTCAATCAATCCCGTATACAATTCCCTTTGTCAATCGGTACGTTACTTGCCCGAGATTCGATCATCGGTATCCCAATACCTTGTTCAATCTCGTTACCGGCAAGTCACTTACTCGTACCGTAATGCATGATCCCGTGACCAACCACTTGGTCACTTTGAGCTCATTATGATGATGCATTACCGAGTGGGCCCAGAGATACCTCTCCGTCATACGGAGTGACAAATCCCAGTCTCGATCCGTGTCAACCCAACAGACACTTTCAGAGATACCTATAGTGTACCTTTATAGTCACCCAGTTATGTTGTGACGTTTGGTACACCCAAAGCACTCCTACGACATCCGGGAGTTACACGATCTCATGGTCTAAGGAAATGATACTTGACATTGGAAAAGCTCTAGCAAACGAACTACACGATCTTTGTGCTATGCTTAGGATTGGGTCTTGTCCATCACATCATTCTCCTAATGATGTGATCCCGTTATCAATGACATCCAATGTCCATAGTCAGGAAACCATGACTATCTGTTGATCAACGAGCTAGTCAACTAGAGGCTCACTAGGGACATGTTGTGGTCTATGTATTCACACATGTATTACGATTTCCGGATAACACAATTATAGCATGAACAATAGACAATTATCATGAACAAGGAAATATAATAATAACCATTTTATTATTGCCTCTAGGGCATATTTCCAACAGTCTCCCACTTGCACTAGAGTCAATAATCTAGTTACATTGTGATGAATCGAACACCCATAGAGTTCTGGTGTTGATCCTGTTTTGCTCTAGGGAGAGGTTTAGTCAACGAATCTGCTACATTCAGGTCCGTATGTACTTTACAAATATCTATGTCTCCATTTTGAACACTTTCATGAATGGAGTTGAAGCGACGCTTGATATGCCTGGTCTTCCTGAGAAACCTGGGCTCCTTGGCAAGGCCAATAGCTCTAGTGTTGTCACAGAAGAGAGTCATCGGGCCCGACGCATTGGGAATCACCCCTAGGTCAGTAATGAACTCCTTCATCCAGATTGCTTCTTGCGCTGCCTCTGAGGCCGCCATGTACTACGCTTCACAAGTAGATCCCGCCACGACGCTTTGCTTGCAACTGCACCAGCTTACTGCCCCTCCATTCAAAATATACATGTATCCGGTTTGTGACTTCGAGTCATCCAGATCTGTGTCGAAGCTAGCGTCGACGTAACCCTTTACGACGAGCTCTTCGTCACCTCCATATACGAGAAACATATCCTTAGTCCTTTTCAGGTACTTCAGGATATTCTTGACCGTTGTCCAGTGTTCCATGCCGGGATTACTTTGGTACCTTCCTACCAAACTTACGGCAAGGTTTACATCAGTTCTGGTACATAGCATGGCATACATAATAGACCCTATGGCCGAGGCATAGGGGATGACACTCATCTTTTCTCTATCTTCGCCGTGGTCGGGCATTGAGCCGTGCTCAATTGCACACCTTGCAATACAGGCAAGAACCCCTTCTTGGGCTGATCCATATTGAACTTCTTCAATATCTTGTCAAGGTACGTACTTTGTGAAAGACCAATGAGGCGTCTTGATCTATCTCTATAGATCTTGATGCCTAATATATAAGCAGCTTCTCTAAGGTCCTTCATTGAAAAACACTTATTCAAATAGGCCTTTATACTTTCCAAGAATTCTATATCATTTCCCATCAATAGTATGTCATCCACATATAATAAGAGAAATGCTACAGAGCTCCCACTCACTTTCTTGTAAACACAGGCTTCTCCATAAGTCTGTGTAAACCCAAATGCTTTGATCATCTCATCAAATCGAATGTTCCAACTCCGAGATGCTTGCACCAGCCCATAGATGGAGCGCTGGAGCTTGCATACCTTGTTAGCATTCTTAGGATCGACAAAACCTTCCGGCTGCATCATATACAATTCTTCCTTAAGAAAGCCGTTAAGGAATGCCGTTTTGACGTCCATTTGCCATATCTCATAATCATAGAATGCGGCAATTGCTAACATGATTCGGACGGACTTCAGCTTCGCTATAGGTGAGAAAGTCTCATCGTAGTCAACCCCTTGAACTTGTCGATAACCCTTAGCGACAAGTCGAGCCTTATAGATGGTCATGTTACCATCCGCGTCTGTCTTCTTCTTAAAGATCCGTTTATTTTCTATGGCTCGCCGATCATCGGGCAAGTCAGTCAAAGTCCATACTTCGTTTTCATACATGGATCCTATCTCGGATTGCATGGCTTCAAGCCATTTGTTGGAATCCGGGCCCGCCATCGCTTCTTCATAGTTCGAAGGTTCACCGTTGTCTAACAACATGATTTCCATGACAGGGTTGCCGTACCACTCTGGTGCGGAACGTGTCCTTGTGGACCTACGAAGTTCAGCAGTAACTTGATCTGAAGCTTCATGATCATCATCATTAACTTCCTCCCCAGTTGGTGCAGGCACCACAGGAACATCTTCCCGCGCTGTGCTACTTTCCGGTTCGGAAGGGGTGACTATCACCTCATCAAGTTCCACTTTCCTCCCACTCACTTCTTTCGAGAGAAACTCTTTCTCCAGAAAGGACCCGTTCTTGGCAACAAAGATTTTGCCTTCGGATCTGAGGTAGAAGGTATACCCAATGGTTTCCTTAGGGTATCCTATGAAGACGCATTTTTCCGACTTGGGTTCGAGCTTTTCAGGTTGAAGTTTCATGACATAAGCATCGCATCCCCAAACTTTTAGAAACGACAGCTTAGGTTTCTTCCCAAACCATAATTCATACGGTGTCGTCTCAACGGATTTCGACGGAGCCCTATTTAAAGTGAATGCGGCAGTCTCTAAAGCATAGCCCCAAAATGAGAGCGGTAGATCGGTAAGAGACATCATAGATCGCACCATATCCAATAGAGTGCGATTACGACGTTCGGACACACCATTTCGCTGAGGTGTTCCAGGCGGCATGAGTTGTGAAACTATTCCACATGTCCTTAAGTGTGTGCCAAATTCGTGACTCAAATATTCTCCTCCACGATCTAATCGTAAGAACTTTATTTTCCTGTCATGTTGATTCTCAACCTCACTCTGAAATTCCTTGAACTTTTCAAAGGTTTCAGACTTGTGTTTCATTAGGTAAACATACCCATATCTACTCAAGTCATCAGTGAGAGTGAGAACATAACGGTAGCCACCGCGAGCCTCAACACTCATTGGACCGCACACATCAGTATGTATGATTTCCAATAAGTTGGTTGCTCGCTCCATTGTTCCGGAGAACAGAGTCTTGGTCATCTTACCCATGAGGCATGGTTCGCACGTGTCAAATGATTCATAATCAAGAGACTCCAAAAGTCCATCTGCATGGAGCTTCTTCATGCGTTTGACACCAATGTGACCAAGACGGCAGTGCCACAAGTATGTGGGACTATCATTATCAACCTTACATCTTTTGGTATTCACACTATGAATATGTGTAACATTACGTTCGAGATTCATAAACCATTAACCAGCGGGGCATGACCATAAAACATATCTCTCATATAAATAGAACAACCATTATTCTCAGATTTAAATGAGTAGCCATCTCGAACTAAACGAGATCCTGATACAATGTTTATGCTCAAAGCTGGCACTAAATAACAATTATTGAGGTTTAAAACTAATCCCGTAGGTAAATGTAGAGGTAGCGTGCCGACGGCGATCACATCGACCTTGGAACCATTCCCGACACGCATCGTCACCTCGTCCTTCGCCAGTCTCCGCTTATTCCGCAGCTCCTGTTTTGAGTTACAAATATGAGCAACCGCACCGGTATCAAATACCCAGGAGCTACTACGAGTACTGGTAAGGTACACATCAATTACATGTATATCACATATACCTTTGGTGTTGCCGGCCTTCTTGTCCGCTAAGTATTTGGGGCAGTTCCGCTTCCAGTGACCACTTCCCTTGCAATAAAAGCACTCAGTCTCAGGCTTGGGTCCATTCTTTGGCTTCTTCGGCAACCGGCTTACCGGGCGTGGCAACTCCCTTGCCGTCCTTCTTACCCTTGCCTTTCTTGAACTTAGTGGTTTTATTCACCATCAACACTTGATGTTCCTTTCTGATCTCCACCTCCGCTGATTTCAGCATTGAATATACCTCAGGAATGGTCTTTTCCATCCCCTGCATATTGAAGTTCATCACAAAGCTCTTGTAGCTTGGTGGAAGCGACTGAAGGATTCTGTCAATGACCGCGTCATCCGGGAGATTAACTCCCAGCTGAGTCAAGCGGTTGTGCAACCCAGACATTTTGAGTATGTGCTCACTGACAGAACTGTTTTCCTCCATCTTACAACTGAAGAACTTGTCGGAGACTTCATATCTCTCGACCCGGGCATGAGCTTGGAAAACCATTTTCAGCTCTTCGAACATCTCATATGCTCCGTGTTGCTCAAAACGCTTTTGGAGCCCCGGTTCTAAGCTGTAAAGCATGCCGCACTGAACGAGGGAGTAATCATCAGCACGTGATTGCCAAGCGTTCATAACGTCTTGGTTCTCTGGGATGGGTGCTTCACCTAGCGGTGCTTCTAGGACATAATCTTTCTTGGCAGCTATGAGGATGATCCTCAGGTTCCGGACCCAGTCCGTATAGTTGCTGCCATCATCTTTCAGCTTGGTTTTCTCTAGGAACGCATTGAAGTTGAGGGCAACGTGGGCCATTTGATCTACAAGACATATTGTAAAGATTTTAGACTAAGTTCATGATAATTAAGTTCATCTAATCAAATTATTCAATGAACTCCCACTCAGATAGACATCCCTCTAGTCATCTAAGTGAAACATGATCCGAGTCAACTAGGCCGTGTCCGATCATCACGTGAGACGGACTAGTCAACATCGGTGAACATCTTCATGTTGATCGTATCTTCTATACGACTCATGCTCGACCTTTCGGTTTTCCGTGTTCCGAGGCCATGTCTGTACATGCTAGGCTCGTCAAGTCAACCTAAGTGTATTGCGTGTGTAAATCTGGCTTACACCCGTTGTATTCGAACGTTAGAATCTATCACACCCGATCATCACGTGGTGCTTCGAAACAACGAACCTTCGCAACGGTGCACAGTTAGGGGGAACACTTTCTTGAAATTATTGCGAGGGATCATCTTATTTAAGCTACCGTCGTTCTAAGCAAATAAGATGTAAAACATGATAAACATCACATGCAATCAAATAGTGACATGATATGGCCAATATCATTTTGCTCCTTTTGATCTCCATCTTCGGGGCGCCATGATCATCTTCGTCACCGGCATGACACCATGATCTCCATCATCGTGTCTTCATGAAGTTGTCACGCCAACGATTACTTCTACTTCTATGGCTAACGTGTTTAGCAATAAAGTAAAGTAATTTACATGGCGTTATTCAATGACTCGCAGGTCATACAAAAAATTAAGACAACTCCTATGGCTCCTGCCGGTTGTCATACTCATCGACATGCAAGTCGTGATTCCTATTACAAGAACATGATCAATCTCATACATCACATATATCTCATTCATCACATCCTTTTGGCCATATCACATCACAAGGCATATGCTGCAAAAACAAGTTAGACGTCCTCTAATTGTTGTTGCATGTTTTTACGTGGCTTCTATAGGTTTCTAGCAAGAACGTTTCTTACCTACGTAAAACCACAACGTGATATGCCAATTTCTATTTACCCTTCATAAGGACCCTTTTCATCGAATCCGTTCCGACTAAAGTGGGAGAGACAGACACCCGCTAGCCACCTTATGCAACTAGTGCATGTCAGTCGGTGGAACCTGTCTCACATAAGCGTACGTGTAAGGTCGGTCCGGGCCGCTTCATCCCACAATGCCGCCGAAACAAGATAAGACTAGTAGTGGCAAGAAAATTGACAACATCTACGCCCACAACAAGTTTGTGTTCTACTCGTGCATAGAAACTACGCATAGGCCTGGCTCATGATGCCACTGTTGGGGATCATAGCAGAAATTTAAAATTTTCTACGCATCACCAAGATCAATCGATGGAGTCATCTAGCAACGAGAGAGATGAGTGCATCTACATACCCTTGTAGATCACGAGCGGAAGCGTTCAAGTGAACGGGGTTGATGGAGTCGTACTCGTCGTGATCCAAATCACCGATGACCGAGCGCCGAACGGACGGCATCTCCGCATTCAACACACGTACGGAGCAGCGACGTCTCCTCCTTCTTGATCCAGCAAGGGGGAAGGAGAGGTTGATGGAGATCCAGCAGCACGACGGCGTGGTGGTGGAAGTAGCGGGATTCCTACAGGGCTTCGCCGAGCGCTGCGGGAGGAGGGAGATGTGTCACGGGAGGGAGAGGGAGGCGCCAGGGGCTGTGGTGCGGCTGCCCTCCCTCCCCTCCACTATATATAGGGACCTTGGGGGGGCGCCGGCCCCTGGGAGATCTGATCTCCAGGGGGCGGCGGCCAAGGGGTGGCTTCCCCCCCAAGCCAAGTGGGGGGCGCCCCCACCCCTAGGGTTTCCAACCCTAGGCGCAGGGGGAGGCCCAGGGGGCGCACCAGCCCACCAGGGGTTGGTTCCCCTCCCACTTCAGCCCATGGGGCCCTCCGGGATAGGTGGCCCCACCCGGTGGACCCCCGGGACCCTTCCGGTGGTCCCGGTACAATACCGGTAACCCCCGAAACTTTCCCGGTGGCCGAAACTGGACTTCCTATATATAATTCTTCACCTCCGGACCATTCCGGAACTCCTCGTGACGTCCGGGATCTAATCCGGGACTTCGAACAACTTTCAGGTTACCGCATACTAATATCTCTACAACCCTAGCGTCACCGAACCTTAAGTGTGTAGACCCTACGGGTTCGGGAGACACGCAGACATGACCGAGACGACTCTCCGGTCAATAACCAACAGCGGGATCTGGATACCCATGTTGGCTCCCACATGTTCCACGATGATCTCATCGGATGAACCACGATGTCGAGGATTCAATCAATCCCGTATACAATTCCCTTTGTCAATCGGTACGTTACTTGCCCGAGATTCGATCGTCGGTATCCCAATACCTTGTTCAATCTCGTTACCGGCAAGTCACTTTACTCATACCGTAATGCATGATCCCATGACCAACCACTTGGTCACTTTGAGCTCATTATGATGATGCATTACCGAGTGGGCCCAGAGATACCTCTCCGTCATACGGAGTGACAAATCCCAGTCTCGATCCGTGTCAACCCAACAGACACTTTCAGAGATACCTGTAGTGTACCTTTATAGTCACCCAGTTATGTTGTGACGTTTGGTACACCCAAAGCACTCCTACGGCATCCGGGAGTTACACAATTGTTGGGAATCGTAGCATAATTTAAAATTTTCCTACGTTCACCAAGATGCATGTATGGAGTCTACTAGCAACGAGGGGAAAGGAGTGCATCTACATACCCTTGTAGATCGCGAGCGGAAGCGTTCCAATGAACGTGGATGACGGAGTCGTACTCGCCGTGATCCAAATCACCGATGACCGAGTGCCGAACGGACGGCACCTCCGCGTTCAACACACGTACGGTGCAGCGATGTCTCCTCCTTCTTGATCCAGCAAGGGGGAAGGAGAGGTTGATGGAGATCCAGCAGAACGATGGCGTGGTGGTGGATGTAGCGGGTCTCCGGCAGGGCTTCGCCAAGCTTCTGCCAGAGAGAGAGAGAGGTGTTGCAGGGGAGGAGGGAGGCGCCCAAGGCTGTGTGTTGCTGCCCTCCCTCCCCCCCACTATTTATAGGACCCCTGGGGGGGCGCCAGCCCTTGGGAGATCAGATCTCCAAGGGGGGGCGGCGGCCAAGTGGGGAAAAGGGGTGCCTTGCCCCCCAAGGCAAGGGGGAAGCTCCCCCCCTAGGGTTCCCAACCCTAGGCGCATGGGGGGAGGCCCAAGGGGGGCGCCCCAGCCCACTAAGGGCTGGTTCCCTTCCACTTTCAGCCCACGGGGCCCTCCGGGATAGGTGGCCCCACCCGATGGACCCCCGGGACCCTTCCGGTGGTCCCGGTACAATACCGGTAACCCCCGAAACTTTCCCGGTGGCCGAAACTTGACTTCCTATATATAATTCTTCACCTCCGGACCATTCCAGAACCTCTCGTGACGTCCGGGATCTCATCCGGGACTCCGAACAACTTTCGGGTTTCCGCATACATATATCTCTACAACCCTAGCGTCACCGGACCTTAAGTGTGTAGACCCTACGGGTTCGGGAGACATGCAGACATGACCGAGACGCCTCTCCGGTCAATAACCAACAGCGGGATCTGGATACCCATGTTGGCTCCCACATGCTCCACGATGATCTCATCGGATGAACCACGGTGTCGAGGATTCAATCAATCCGTATGCAATTCCCTTTGTCAATCGGTATGTTACTTGCCCGAGATTCGATCGTCGGTATCCCAATACCTTGTTCAATCTCGTTACCGGCAAGTCTCTTTACTCGTACCGCAATGCATGATCCTGTGACTAACGCCTTAGTCACATTGAGCTCATTATGATGATGCATTACCGAGTGGGCCCAGAGATACCTCTCCGTCACACGGAGTGACAAATCCCAGTCTCAATCCGTGCCAACCCAACAGACACTTTCGGAGATACCCGTAATGCACCTTTATAGTCACCCAGTTACGTTGTGACGTTTGGCACACCCAAAGCACTCCTACGGTATCCGGGAGTTGCACGATCTCATGGTCTAAGGAAAAGATACTTGACATTGGAAAAGCTCTAGCAAACGAAACTACACGATCTTTTATGCTATGCTTAGGATTGGGTCTTGTCCATCACATCATTCTCCTAATGATGTGATCCCGTTATCAATGACATCCAATGTCCATAGTCAGGAAACCATGACTATCTGTTGATCAACGAGCTAGTCAACTAGAGGCTTACTAGGGACAGGTTGTGGTCTATGTATTCACACATGTATTACGATTTCCGGACAATACAATTATAGCATGAATAATAGACAATTACCATGAACAAAGAAATATAATAATAACCATTTATTATTGCCTCTAGGGCATATTTCCAACAGACTCCCACTTGCACTAGAGTCAATAATCTAGTTCACATCACCATGTGATTAACACTCACTGGTCACATCACCATATGACCAACATCTAAAGAGTTTACTAGAGTCAACAATCTAGTTCACATCACTATGTGATTATCACTCAATGTGTTCTGGTTTGGTCATGTTATGCTTGTGAGAGAGGTTATTAGTCAACGGGTCTGAACCTTTCAGAACTGTGTGCTTTACGAATATCTATGTCATCTTGTGGATGCTACCACGCGCTATTTGGAGCCATTTCAAATAATTGCTCTACTATACGAATCCGGTTTACTACTCAGAGTCATCCGAATTAGTGTCAAAGTTCGCATCGACGTAACCCTTTACGACGAACTCCTTTCCACCTCCATAATCGAGAAAATTCCTTAATCCACTAGGTACTAAGGATAAGTTCGACCGCTGTCATGAGATCCTTTCCCGGATCACCATTGTACCCTCTTGACCAACTCATGGCAAGGCACACTACATGTGCGGTACACAGCATAGCATACTATAGAGCCTATGTCTAAAGCATAGGGGACGACCTTCGTCCTTTCTCTATCTTCTGCTGTGGTCAGGTCTTGAGTCTCACTCAATACTCACACCTTGTAACACAGCCAAGAACTCCTTTCTTTGCTGATCTATTTTGAACCCTTTCAAAATCATGTCAAGGTGTGCTTTCTTTTGAAAGTATCATCAGGTGTCTTGATCTATCTCTATGGATCTTGATGCCCAATATGTAAGCAGCTTTATCCAGGTCTTCCTTTGAAAAACTCCTTTCAAACAACCCTTTATGCTTTCCAGAAATTTTACATCATTTCGGATCAACAATATGTCATTCACATATACTTATCAGAAATGTTGTAGCGCTCCCACTCACTTTATTGTAAATACAAGTTTCTAACAAACTTTGTATAAACCCAAAACTTTGATCACCCCATCAAAGCGTATATTCTGACTCCGAGATGCTTGCTCTAATCCATGGAAGGATCGCTGGAGCTAGCATACCTTTTAGCATCCTTAGGATCGACAAAACCTTTCTGATTGTATCACATACAACCTTTCCTTGCGAAAACTGGTAAGGAAACTTGTTTTGACATCCATCTGCCAGATTTCATAAATGTAGCTAATGCTAACATGATTCCGACGGACCTAAGCATCGCTACGGATGAGAAAAACTCATCGTAGTCAACTCCTTGAACTTGTGAAAATACTCTTTGCCACAAGTCGAGCTTCATAGACGGTAACATTACCGTCCATGTCCGTCTTCTTCTTAAAGATCCATTTATCTCAATGGCTTGCCGATCATCGGGCAAGTTCACCAAAGTCCATGCTTTGTTCTGATACATGGATTCTATCTCGGATTTCATGGCCTCGAGCCATTCGTCGGAATATGGGCCCACCATCGCTTCTCCATAGCTCGTAGGTTCATTGTTGTCTAGCAACATGACTTCCAAGACAGGATCACGCATTACTCTGAAGTAGTGCGCATCCTCGTCGTCCTACGAGGTTTGGTAGTGACTTGATCCGAAGTTTCATGATCACCATCATAAGCTTCCACTTCAATTGGTGTAGGTGCCACAGGAACAACTTCCTGTGCCCTGCTACACACTAGTTGAAGCGACGGTTCAATAACCTTATCAAGTCTCCACCATCCTCCCACTCAATTCTTTCGAGAGAAACTTTTCCTCGAGAAAGGACTCGTTTCTAGAAGCAATTACTTTTGCTTCCAGATCTGAAATAGGAGGTATACCCAACTGTTTTTGGGTATTCTATGAAGATGCATTTATCCGCTTTGGGTTCGAGCTTATCAGCCTGAAACTTTTTCACATAAGCATCGCAGCCCCAAACTTTTAAGAAACGACAACTTAGGTTTCTATAAACGGTGTCGTCTCAACGGAATTGCGTGGTGCCCCTTTTAAAGTGAATGCGGTTGTCTCTAATGCCTAACCCATAAACGATAGTGGTAATTTGATAAGAAACATCATGGTATGCACCATATCCAATAGGGTGCAGTTATGATGTTCGGACACACCATCACACTATGGTGTTCCAGGCGGTATTAATTGTGAAAACACTTTCCACAATGTCTCAATTGTGTGCCAAACTCGTATCTCAGATACTCATCTCTATGATCATATCACAGACATTTTATCTTCTTGTCACGACGATCTTCAACTTCACTCTGAAATTACTTGAACCTTTCAATAATTCAGACTAGTGTTTCATCAAGTAAATACACTAAGCATCTACTCAAATCATCTGTGAAGTAAGAACATAACGATATCCACTGCGTGCCTCAGCACTCATTGGACTGCGTACATCAAAATGTATTACTTCCAATAAGTTGCTCTCTTGTTCCATCTCACTGAAAACGAGGACTTTCAGTCATTTTGCCCATGTGGTATGATTTGCATGTCTCAAGTGATTCATAATCAAGTGAGTCCAAACGATCCATCTGTATGGAGTTTCTTCATGCATATATACCAATAGACATGGTTCGCATGTCTCAATCTTTTCAAAAATGAGTGAGTCCAAAGATCCACCTACATGGAGCTTCTTCATGCGTTCTACACCAATATGACTCAAGTGGCAGTGCCACAAGTATGTGGTACTAT
This sequence comes from Triticum aestivum, assembly GCF_018294505.1. NCBI lineage: Eukaryota > Viridiplantae > Streptophyta > Magnoliopsida > Poales > Poaceae > Triticum > Triticum aestivum. Next base: position 540,058,459 of record NC_057799.1, read on the forward strand.
CATTACTATCTTATATCTTTTGGCATGAACATGTGTATCACTACGATCGAGATTCATTTTAGGTGCAAGACCATTGAAGGTATTATTCAAATAAACAGAGTAACCATTATTCTCCTTAAATGAATAACCGTTTTGCGGTAAACATAATCCAATCATGTTCAACGCAAACACCAAATCTCGATGGTAGAGGGAGCATGCGATGCTTGATCACATCAACCTTGGAAACACTTCCAACACATATCGTCATCTCACCTTTAGCTAGTCTCCATTTATTCCGCAGCTTTTATTTCGAGTTACTAACACTTAGCAACCGAACCGGTATCTAATACCCTGGTGCTGCTAGGAGTACTAGTAAAGTACACATTCATATAACGTATATCCAATATACTTCTGTCGACCTTGCCTGCCTTCTCATCTACCAAGTATCTAGGGTAGTACTGCTTCAGCGACCGTTCCTCTCATTACAGAAGCACTTAGTCTCGGGTTTGGGTTCAACCTTGGGATTCTTCACTAGAGCAGCAAATGACTTGCTGTTTCATGAAGTATCCCTTTTGCCCTTGCCCTTCTTAAACTAGTGGTTTTACTAACCATCAACAATTGATGCTCCTTCTTGATTTCTACTCTCGCGGTGTCAAACATCGCGAATAGCTCAAGGATCATCATAATTATCCTTGATATGTTATAGTTCATCACGAAGCTCTACTAGCTTGGTGGCAGTGACTATGGAGAACTATCACTATCTCATCTGGGAGATTAACTCCCACTCGATTCAAGCGATTGTGGCACTCAGACAATCTGAGCACACGCTCAACGATTGAGCTTTTCTCCCTTAGTTTGCAGGCTTAAGAAACTTGTCAGAGGTCTCATACCTCTTGACGTGGGCACTAGTCTGAAATCCCAATTTCAGTCTTCGGAACATCTCACATGTTCTACGATGTTTCAAAAACGTCTTTGGTGCCACAATTCTAAACCGCACTGAACTATCACGTAGTCATCAAAACGTGTATGTCAGATGTTTCGTAACATCTACAGACGACGCTGAGGTTCAGCACACCGAGCGGTGCATTAAGGACATAAGCCTTCTGTGCAGTAATGAGGACAATCCTCAGTTTACGGACCCAGTCCGCATAATTGCTACTACCAACTTTCAACTAAATTTTCTCTAGGAACATATCTTAACCAGTAGAACTAAAGCGCAAGCTATGACATAATTTGCAAATACCTTTTGACTATGTTCATGATAATGAAGTTCATCTGATTATGAACTCCCACTCAGATAGACATCCCTCTAGTCATCTAAGTGAAACATGATCCGAGTTTAACTAGGCCGTGTCCGATCATCACGTGAGACGGACTAGTCAAGAACGGTGAACATCTCCATGTTGATCGTATCTTCTATATGACTCATGCTCGACCTTTCGGTACTCCGTGTTCCGAGGCCATGTCTGTACATGCTAGGCTCGTCAAGTCAACCTAAGTGTATTGCGTGTGTTCCGAGGCCATGTCTGTACATGCTAGGCTCGTCAACACCTGTTGTATTCGAACGTTAGAATCTATCACACCCGATCATCACGTGGTGCTTCGAAACAACGAACCTTCGCAACGGTGCACAGTTAGGGTGAACACTTTCTTGAAATTATTATAAGGGATCATCCTACTTGCTACCGTCGTTCTAAGCAAATAAGATGCAAAACATGATAAACATCACATGCAATCAAATAGTGACATGATATGGCCAATATCATCATGCTCCTTTGATCTCCATCTTCGTGGCACCATGATCATCTTTGTCACCGGCATGACACCATGATCTCCATCATCATGATCTCCATCATTGTGTCTTTTGAAGTCGTCACGCCAACGATTACTTCTACTTCTATGGCTAACGCGTTTAGCAATAAAGTAAAGTAATTTACATGGCGTTATTCAATGACACGCGGGTCATACAAAATAATAAAGACAACTCCTATGGCTCCTGCCGGTTGTCATACTCATCGACATGCAAGTCGTGATTCCTATTACAAGAATATGATCAATCTCATACATCACATATATCATTCATCACATCTTCTGGCCATATCACATCACATAGCACTTGCTGCAAAAACAAGTTAGACGTCCTCTAATTGTTGTTGCAAGTTTTTTACGTGGTTTGTAGGTTTCTAGCAAGAACATTTCTTACCTACGTATGACCACAACGTGATTTGCCAATTTCTATTTACCCTTCATAAGGACCCTTTTCATCGAATCCGTTCCGACTAAAGTAGGAGAGACAGACACCCGCTAGCCACCTTATGCAACTTGTGCATGTCAGTCGGTGGAACCTGTCTCACGTAAGTGTACGTGTAAGGTCGGTCCGGGCCGCTTCATCCTACAATGCCGCCGAAACAAGAAAAGACTAGTAGCGGCAAGAAGAATTGGCAAACTCAACGCCCACAACTGCTTTGTGTTCTACTCGTGCATAGTAACTACGCATAGACCTGGCTCATGATGCCACTATTGGGAATCGTAGCATAATTTAAAATTTTCCTACGTTCACCAAGATGCATCTATGGAGTCTACTAGCAACGAGGGGAAAGGAGTGCATCTACATACCCTTGTAGATCGCGAGCGGAAGCGTTCCAATGAACGTGGATGACGGAGTCGTACTCGCCGTGATCCAAATCACCGATGACCGAGTGCCGAACGGACGGCACCTCCGCGTTCAACACACGTACGGTGCAGCGACGTCTCCTCCTTCTTGATCCAGCAAGGGGGAAGGAGAGGTTGATGGAGATCCAGCAGCACGACGGCGTGGTGGTGGATGTAGCGGGTCTCCGGCAGGGCTTCGCCAAGCTTCTGCGAGAGAGAGAGAGGTGTTGCAGGGGAGGAGGGAGGCGCCCAAGGTTGTGTGTTGCTGCCCTCCCTCCCCCCCACTATTTATAGGACCCCTGGGGGGGGGCAGCCCTTGGGAGATCAGATCTCCAAGGGGGGGCGGCGGCCAAGTGGGGAAAAGGGGTGCCTTGCCCCCCAAGGCAAGGGGGAAGCTCCCCCCCTAGGGTTCCCAACCCTAGGCGCATGGGGGGAGGCCCAAGGGGGGCGCCCCAGCCCACTAAGGGTTGGTTCCCTTCCACTTTCAGCCCACGGGGCCCTCCGGGATAGGTGGCCCCACCCGGTGGACCCCCGGGACCCTTCCGGTGGTCCCAGTACAATACCGGTAACCCCCGAAACTTTCCCGGTGGCCGAAACTTGACTTCCTATATATAATTCTTCTCCGGACCATTCCGGAACCTCTCGTGACGTCCGGGATCTCATCCGGGACTCCGAACAACTTTCGGGTTTCCGCATACATATATCTCTACAACCCTAGCGTCACCGGACCTTAAGTGTGTAGACCCTACGGGTTCGGGAGACATGCAGACATGACCGAGACGCCTCTCCGGTCAATAACCAACAGCGGGATCTGGATACCCATGTTGGCTCCCACATGCTCCACGATGATCTCATCGGATGAACCACGGTGTCGAGGATTCAATCAATCCGTATGCAATTCCCTTTGTCAATCGGTATGTTACTTGCCCGAGATTCGATCGTCGGTATCCCAGTACCTTGTTCAATCTCGTTACCGGCAAGTCTCTTTACTCGTACCGCAATGCATGATCCCGTGACTAACGCCTTAGTCACATTGAGCTCATTATGATGATGCATTACCGAGTGGGCCCAGAGATACCTCTCCGTCACACGGAGTGACAAATCCCAGTCTCGATCCGTGCCAACCCAACAGACACTTTCGGAGATACCCGTAGTGCACCTTTATAGTCACCCAGTTACGTTGTGACGTTTGGCACACCCAAAGCACTCCTACGGTATCCGGGAGTTGCACGATCTCATGGTCTAAGGAAAAGATACTTGACATTGGAAAAGCTCTAGCAAACGAAACTACACGATCTTTTATGCTATGCTTAGGATTGGGTCTTGTCCATCACATCATTCTCCTAATGATGTGATCCCGTTATCAATGACATCCAATGTCCATAGTCAGGAAACCATGACTATCTGTTGATCAACGAGCTAGTCAACTAGAGGCTTACTAGGGACAGGTTGTGGTCTATGTATTCACACATGTATTACGATTTCCGGACAATACAATTATAGCATGAATAATAGACAATTACCATGAACAAAGAAATATAATAATAACCATTTATTATTGCCTCTAGGGCATATTTCCAACAACAATCTCATGGTCTAAGGAAATGATACTTGACATTGGAAAAGCTCTAGCAAACGAACTACACGATCTTTGTGCTATGCTTAGGATTGGGTCTTGTCCATCACATCATTCTCCTAATGATGTGATCCCGTTATCAATGACATCCAATGTCCATAGTCAGGAAACCATGACTATCTGTTGATCAACGAGCTAGTCAACTAGAGGCTCACTAGGGACATGTTGTGGTCTATGTATTCACACATGTATTACGATTTCCGGATAACACAATTATAGCATGAACAATAGACAATTATCATGAACAAGGAAATATAATAATAACCATTTTATTATTGCCTCTAGGGCATATTTCCAACAATCGGGACTTTAAAGATGTTTTGAACATCATGGACCACATGAGATGTTCCAGGAGTTGAAGTTAATATTTCAAGCAAATACCCGAGTTGAGAGATATGAAGTCTCCAGCAAGTTCTATAGCTAAAAGATGGAGGAGAATAGCTCAAGCAATGAGCATGTGCTCAGATTGTCTGGGTACTACAATCGATTGAATCAAGTGGGAGTTAATCTTCCAGATAAGATAGTGATTGACAGAATTCTCTAGTCACCATCACCAAGTTAGTAGAACTTTGTGATGAACTATAGTATGCAAGGGATAACGTAGATGATTCCCGAGCTTTTCATGATGATGAAATCAGAAATCAAGAAAGAGCATCAAGTGTTGATGATTAACAAGATCACTAGTTTCAAGAAAAGGGCAAAGGGAAAGAAAGGGAACTTCATGTAGAACAGCAAGCAAGTTGCTGCTGAAGTGAAGAAGCCCAAGTTTGGACCTAAGCCTGAGACTGAGTGCTTCTACTGCAAAAGGACTGGTCACTGGAAGCAGAACTACCCCAAATAATTGGCGGATAAGAAGGATGGCAAAGTGAACAAAAGTATATTTGATATACATGTTATTGATGTGTACTTTACTAGTGTTTATAGCAACCCCTCAGTATTTGATACTGGTTTAGTTGCTAAGAGTAGTAACTTAAAACAGGAGTTGCAAAATGAACAGAGACTAGTTAAGGATGAAGTGACGATGTGTGTTGGAAGTAGTTCCAAGATTGATGTGATCATCATCGCACAATCCATATAACTTTCGGGATTAGTGTTGAACCTAAATAAGTGTTATTTGGTGTTTACGTTGAGCATGAATATGATTGGATCATGTTTATTGCAAAACGGTTATTCATGTAAGTTGGAGAATAATTGTTGTTCTGTTTACATGAATAAAACCTTCTACGGTCATACACCCAATGAAAATGGTTTGTTGGATCTCGATCGTGGTGATACACATTTTCATAATATTGAAGCCAAAAGATGCAAAGTTAATAATGATAGTGCAACTTATTTGTGGCACTGCCGTTTAGGTCATATTGGTGTAAAGCGCATGAAGAAACTCCATGCTGATGGACTTTTGGAATCACTTGATTATGAATCACTTGATGCTTGCGAACCATGCCTCATGGGCAAGATGACTAAGACTCCGTTCTCCGGAACAACGGAACGAGCAACTGACTTATTGGAAATAATACATACTGATGTATGCGGTCCGATGAGTGTTAAGGCTCGCGGCAAGTATCGTTATTTTCTGACCTTCACAGATGATTTGAGCAGATATGGGTATATCTACTTGATGAAACACAAGTCTGAAACATTTGAAAAGTTCAAAGAATTTCAGAGTGAAGTGGAGAATCATCGTAACAAGAAAATAAAAGTTTCTACGATAAGATCGCAGAGATGAAATATTTGAGTTATGAGTTTGGCCTTCAGTTAAAACAATGTGAAATAGTTTCACTACTCACGCCACCTGGAACACCTCAGTGTAATGGTGTGTCCGAACGTCATAACCGTACTTTATTAGATATGGTGCGATCTATGATGTCTCTTACCAATCTACCACTATCGTTTGGGGTTATGCATTAGAGACAGCTGCATTCATGTTAAATAGGGCACCATCTAAATCCGTTGAGACGACACCGTATGAACTATGGTTTGGCAAGAAACCTAAGCTGTCATTTCTTAAAGATTGAGGTTGCAATGCTTATGTGAAAAAGTTTCAACCTGATAAGCTCAAATCCAAATCGGAGAAGTGCGTCTTCATAGGATACCCAAAAGAAAATGTTGGGTACACCTTCTATCACAAATCCGAAGGCAAGATATTCGTTGCTGAGAATGGATCCTTTCTAGAGAAGGAGTTTTTCTCGAAAGAAGTGAGTGGGAGGAAAGTAGAACTTGATGAGGTAACTGTACCTGCTCCCTTATTGGAAAGTAGTTCATCACAGAAATCTGTTCCTGTGACTCCTACACCAATTAGTGAGGAAGCTAATGATGATGGTCATGTAACTTCAGATCAAGTTACTACCGAACCTCGTAGGTCAACCAGAGTGAGATCCGCACCAGAGTGGTACGGTAATCCTATTCTGGAGGTCATGTTACCTGACCATGACGAACCTACGAACTATGAGGAAGCGATGATGAGCCCAGATTCCGCGAAATGGTTTGAGGCCATGAAATCTGAGATGGGATCCATGTATGAGAACAAAGTATGGACTTTGATTGACTTGCCCAAATGATCGGCGAGCCATTGAGATTAAATGGATCTTCAAGAGGAAGACGGACGCTGATAGTAATGTTACTATCTACAAAGCTATAATTGTCGTAAAAGGTTTTCGACAAGTTCATGGTGTTGACTACGATGAGAGTTTCTCACTCGTATCTATGCTTAAGTATGTCCGAATCATGTTAGCAGTTGCCGCATTTTATGAAATCTGGCAAATGGATAAACAAAACTGCATTCCTTAATGGATTTATTAAAGAAGAGTTGTATATGATGCAACCAGAAGTTTTTGTCGATCCTAAAGGTGTTAACAAAATGTGCAAGCTCCAGCGATCCATCTATGGACTGGTGCAGGCATCTCGGAGTTGGAATATATGCTTTGATGAGTTGATCAAAGCATATAGTTTTATACAGACTTGCGGTGAAGCCTGTATTTACAAGAAAGTGAGTGGGAGCACTACAACATTTCTGATAAGTATATGTGAATGACATATTGTTGATCGGAAATAATGTAGAATTATTCTGCAAAGCATAAAGGAGTGTTTGAAAGGAGTTTTTTCAAAGAAAGACCTCGGTGAAGCTGCTTACATATTGAGCATCAAGATCTATAGAGATAGATCAAAACGCTTGATAAGTTTTTTCAATGAGTACATACCTTGACAATATTTTGAAGTTGTTCAAAATGGAACAGTCAAAGAAAGAGTTCTTGCCTGTGTTACAAGGTGTGAAATTGAGTAAGACTCAAAGCCCGACCACGGTAGAAGATAGAAAGAAAATGAAAGTCATTCCCTATGCCTCAGCCATAGGTTCTATAAAGTATGCCATGCTATGTACCTCTATTGTATACCCTACACTGATTTTGAAAAGGGAGTACAATAGTGATCTAGGAGTAGATCACTGGACAGCGGTCAAAATTATCCTTAGTGCAATAAGGATATGTTTCTCGATTATGGAGGTGACAAAAGGTTCGGCGTAAAAGGGTTACGTCGATACAAGTTTTGGCACTGATCCAGATAACTCTAAGTCTTCATCTGGATACATATTGAAAGTGGGAGCAATTAGCTAAAGTAGCTCCGTGCAGAGCATTGTAGACATAGAAATTTGCAAAATACATACGGAACTGAATATGGGAGACCCGTTGACTAAACTTCTCTCACAAGCAAAACATGATCACACCTTAGTACTCTTTGGGTGTTAATCACATAGTGATGTGAACTAGATTATTGACTCTAGTAAACCCTTTGGGTGTTGGTCACATGACGATGTGAACTATGGGTGTTAATCACATGGTGATGTGAACTATTGATGTTAAATCACATGGCGATGTGATCTAGATAATTGACTCTAGTGCAAGTGGGAGACTGAAGGAAATATGCCCTAGAGGCAATAATAAAGTTATTATTTATTTCCTTATTTCATGATAAATGTTTATTATTCATGCTAGAATTGTATTAACCGGAAACATAATACTTGTGTGAATACATAGACAAACAGAGTGTCACTAGTATGCCTCTACTTGACTAGCTCGTTGATCAAAGATGGTTATGTTTCCTAGCCATAGACATGAGTTGTCATTTGATTAACGGGATCACATCATTAGGAGAATGATGTGATTGACTTGACTCATTTCGTTAGCTTAGCACTTGATCGTTTAGTATGTTGCTATTGCTTTCTTCATGACTTATACATGTTCCTATGACTATGAGATTATGCAACTCCCGTTTACCGGAGGAACACTTTGTGTGCTACCAAACGTCACAACGTAACTGGGTGATTATAAAGGTGCTCTACAGGTGTCTCCGAAGGTACTTGTTGGGTTGGCGTATTTCGAGATTAGGATTTGTCACTCCGATTGTCGGAGAGGTATCTCTGGGCCCTCTCGGTAATGCACATCACTTAAGCCTTGCAAGCATTGCAACTAATGAGTTAGTTGTGGGATGATGTATTACGGAACGAGTAAAGAGACTTGCCGGTAACGAGATTGAACTAGGTATTGAGATACCGACGATCGAATCTCGGGCAAGTAACATACCGATGACAAAGGGAACAACATATGTTGTTATGCGGTCTGACCGATAAAGATCTTCGTAGAATATGTGGGAGCCAATATGAGCATCCAGGTTCCGCTATTGGTTATTGACCGGAGACGTGTCTCGGTCATGTCTACATAGTTCTCGAACCCGTAGGGTCCGCACGCTTAACGTTTCGATGACAGTTATATTATGAGTTTATATGTTTTGATGTACCGAAGGTTGTTCGGAGTCCCGGATGTGATCACGGACATGACGAGGAGTCTCGAAATGGTTGAGACATGAAGATTGATATATTGGAAGCCTATATTTGGATATCGGAAGTGTTCCGGGTGAAGTCGGGATTTTACCGGAGTACCGAGGGGTTACCGGAACCCCCGGGGGGGCTTAATGGGCCATAGTGGGCCTTTGTGGAGAAGAGGAGAGGCGGCCAGGGCAGGGCCGCGCGCCCCTCCCCCCTAGTCCGAATAGGACAAGGAGAGGGGGGCGGCGCCCCTCTTTCCTTCCTCTCTCCCTCCTCTTTCCCCTCCACTCCTAATCCAACTAGGAAAAGGGAGGGAGTCCTACTCCCGGTGGGAGTAGGACTCCACCTGGCGCGCCCCTCCTGGCCGGCCGCACCTCCCCCCCTTGCTCCTTTATATACGGGGGCAGGGGCACCCTAGAGACACAACAATTGATCGTTTGATCTTTTAGCCGTGTGCGGTGCCCCCTCCACCATAGTCCACCTCGATAATACTGTAGCGGTGCTTAGGCGAAGCCCTGCGTCGGTAGAACATCATCATCGTCACCACGCCGTCGTGCTGACGAAAATCTCCCTCAACGCTCGGCTGGATCGGAGTTCGAGGGACGTCATCGGGCTGAACGTGTGCTGAACTCGGAGGTGCCGTGCGTTCGGTACTTGATTGGTGGGATCGTGAATACGTACGACTACATCAACCGCGTTGTGCTAACGCTTTCGGTCTACGAGGGTACGTGGACAACACTCTCCCCTCTCGTTGCTATGCATCACCATGATCCTGCGTGTGCGTAGGAATTTTTTTGAAATTACTGCGTTCCCCAACAATTTCTCCTCCAAAGGCGCCTAAAATCTACTCATGCTCGAAGACGGTGATGACCTACATGCCAAATACATCTAGAAGACAATAGTTCTAAACAAGGTCAAGATTTTGGACTAGCTGCTCTTTGGTCGACGCCTAAATTGCCGACCAACATCCATCAAGCATATCTCCATCACCTCCGCCCACCCTCAGTGTGACCACGACAGTGAAGAAACCAACCACCTATTTCTACACCACCACCACCCCTCGCGCTCTTCGGCAAGACTGGGTAAAAACTTAGACATTCTTCAACTCGGCAGGAGCTACTTCTTGAGCTTGCGTTGATTTTTTCCTTAAAGAGGAAAGGGTGATGCAACAAAGTAGCGATAAATATTTCCCTCGGTTAAGAATCAAGGTATCAATCCAGTAGGAGGCACAAGTAAGTCTCCAATATATGCACCTGCACAAACTAACAAACACTTGCACACAACGCAAAAAAGGGGTTGTCAATCTCACGAACAAGAGTGAGATCTAATAGAGACTAGTAGAATGCCCGTGCGTTGCTACGGGCCTTTGAGGCCTCCTTTGGTTTGAAGAAATTTTGTATGATTTCTATAGAAAAAAATGTTCCTTTGGTTTGTAGGAATAGAATCATATTCCTATGGAACAAATTCTTTCTATCCTTCACATTTCATATGAAAATAATATTTACCTAGACTCAATAGAAAAATCAAATGATATGAATGAAAGGACATCTCTTTTTCTATTACTATTCATAGGATTTGAGATACATGACATCTCATTTCCTACAAGTTTTATATTCCTATGAACCAAAGTGGGTCTTAGCCTTTTTTTTCTGCTTGCATATCCAATATTGTTGTATAAAGCTCGGAAATTTTTTGGCCCCTTCCAATGACATTGCCTTGGGACTCTTTTGAACATCGACATAATACCTCTCCATCTCTTTGATACTCTGCAAAAATAAACATACATAGAAATAAACCTTTTGTATTATCATGTGCAACATATGTACAAGGAAGAACAATTATGTGTATGCATCTTATTGTGTAAAACTCGACGAGTTTTGAGTCCCGTCCATCATAGTTATGTCAGTGACTTTGTCAATGGACACTTTCAAAGCATCATCCGAAGCCACCAATTTTATCTCAGACCAACAAAAGTTAACATATAAACATATATTAAAAAATATACATGTATGCTGAATGCTGCTAGCTAAGTGCTCGTGCCTTGGCACAGCATAACTGAAAAATATAAGCACTCGTAATTCAGAAAATATATGTCAAACATGACGCCTGTAATATCTATTCATATAGCTACAAATATCAATTCTCTCCCCCACTTATTTCCTTGAGAGTCCATATGCCTCCTTAACCACCCACTCTTGAAAAAGACAAAGCAGCATGTAGCATTGTCGTCTCTTCAAAGGTATAGAGTAGAAAAGGACTTGAAACTACGGTAGTTAAACAAACATTCTCTCAAGACCTCGATGCCACACTGAGATAACCTTTCTCTCTGCCAGATGCCTCCCCTCCTCTCGACCTAGCGCATGACTTTGACTTCCCGACAAACTTCCATTCGGAAATGGTGGTGAAGTTGCGAGTCCGAGTTCATCTCTAGCCATGCTATATAATGCGATCCTCCCTTCAGTGAGTTTTTCTCATGAAGGAAAAAAAAAAGAGAAATGGCATGAACATAGAATTTCATTACTTTCTAATAAATTAAAATAGACATAATTATCTCTATGACTATTTACACTAAGGTCTTCAGGAGCAGCAAAGGTACAACATAACACAAGACTATTTACATACAAATAATTTCAAAGAGACATGATTATCTACACGAGCGTTTACCCCAAATGGTATTGAAGATTGATCAAGATACATCATAGCATATACTTTTTCAGTGCGATGATAACATATTCACCATCATGCCAAATTTATCGACTCATGTACCATTGAAATTTTGGCAGTTCATACTGTACTTACCAAGAGCAGGTTGACATAATAAGATATCCATGGTGGGGAAAACATCCTTCGCTTTACCTAGCTGACATTGGCATTTTTCACCATCGCAAATCTTCAGTAACCTATTAAATGTTGTGCCTCCTACACAAGTCGAAGAAAAATAGATAGATTCATATATTGACATGGTGGACGAATAAATCATCAAGCATATTACTTTGCAACAATTAGTGTACAAAACAGTACATGCAAATCTTAATTATATGCCTTTTTTAGAATCATGGTAGACTGATGTTTTAAGCATGAATAGTATTTTAGCCTTGTGCTCAGCCTGCCATATCCAACTATAAGGCAGCCAACACAGCAGTGAAAATGATTTAAGTTGCATTTGATTAGAATGCACTGGACAACATGGTAAGCATGAATACTCTTGTATGCGCAATTTATTTTGTTGGGAAATCATATTTATTAGAAGCTTATTAATAATATACATCAAGAAATTATTCACTATTTAGTTGACTAAAGGATAACCTCAGTCCTCAGAATACAACAATCCCATTCTACACATCTGGATGTATTGTTCAAGTGTTCACAATAACACTAAATTTATATATTACAAAAAATTCAGCGGTGATATGCACGTCTTCGAGAAAAATTTAAAATAATGTCAAGATAAATTCTTGGACCTAAGTACATGGGAGTACAGAACTCGGAACATGTAAGATTGTACCTTATCCCAGTCCCAAGTAAGAGGATCAGGATACCACATATCCGACAATGCTTTCTTCAAATGTCTTCAGCTTTCTTGCACACTGCTCAGACCTGCACAACAAATATTTATAAGATGGTGATAATGCAACATGGCTACCTGAGACTCAAGTGATTTTTTGTCTGCGCCGAGGATAATAAACAATGAAAAACATTACACTATTCTCTAAAATTGGTTTGGACCAGAAAAGGAAGTCAAGGCCAACTACACCATCATCTCGCAAGTATTGGCAACATCTTGCTTGCGCTTGGTCATTTCACCAAAGGATAGAAAATAGTAATCAATGTGCAGACTAATAATTCTCACACAACAGTAAAGTAAGATTGGTCCTTTCCATCTCCAGTTCAGCGACAAGCACCGTAACAATAAGCATATTTATGCATCAATAAAAATCAGCAAGCAGTTGTCGTCTTGCCGCCCTTCTCGTCAGGGTGGGTGAGGGGGCTTGTAATGTGTCCCATGGCATGAGCATCAAGCATGGCCCCGAGACATCATGTAGACAACCAGCGAAGTTCCCCATCAATTGACACCATATGATTTCTATTACCATGTGGACAAATATTTAGCTGATAAGCACTTAAAGAAAGAAAAACAATCCTTCAATCCTATGAGCCAATAAGTAGATCATCATATCTTTCTTTTTGCACATGCACGCCCTCTTATTGTAGAGATGGTGTGGGTAACAAAGAAGTTTTTCCTATCGGTGTCGTGCATTGCGAAGAACCTCCAGCAAGAGCGATTCTTGATCAGAATCCTTCCCTGGAGGGGCCATCGAGGATGATGATTCATATGGGGGGTAATATGAACAGGTTAAGTGATACTGCTCGTCCTTGACTGGGATTGCCAGGTTATGCCAGAAATGAGTTCTGTTTTTCTAAACTGAGAAGAAGCTTGTTTAGGTCTCAGCTTGAAATAGTAACGTGTAAATATGTTTTTTTCACTCTCAGCTTGGAATCGGCAAACCAAGAGAATCTATAGGTTTTCTTCTTTAACCTTTTGGCCAAGCGTTGTCATTATTGACAGATTTTTGCGATGCCTATTTTTGAGATCCTCAATTACTACCATTTACATTGGATCCTGACTGTTGAACTTCTAGGTGGTAGGTATCGGTTCGCATAATCAGGCAAACACAAAGCTCTAATAGTAACATATCCTTCCTTAGTAGAACCAAAATTCTATCATTTATCTCTAAAATTCTCAAGGAAATATTTTCTCCTAAAGCCTAACTCGTGATGAATTTCAGACAGCAATTATGCAGTTGCAGACACAAAGGGCACATGCAGTTGACCATGAGGCTCTTGAAGGCAATTCATCTAACGCTTCGTGCACACCCAAATAAATTTACAGGGAAACAATACTCACAGTTTGGAGAAATGAGGTGAGGTCTTCTGTCTGGTATGCACTTGATGTCCCCATCTTCACATCCTTGCGCCAGTGTGTGGGTCGCTACTGATGCCCCATGCGATGTCACATGATGTGGCGAATGATCGAACCAAAAAATACTGGTTTGAGAAAGATAGCTGACATGGGCAGCTGTTTGATGCTAGTTATTAGTCGATGATGTAGGTCCTGGGGACTCTTGGTCATATGTTTCGCCAGGGATCAGTTCTCTTTCTTTGAGAACAAACTCCAATCCGCAGAACAAGCATCAAGCAAATGATCAACAAAAGGAAAATGTATCAACTATGTACGCTTACATATCTCCACATGCCCAATCTGCTTTTTATGATGTTCATGGTATAAGAAATGATTTAAATGTCCTTATTCACCCTTAAATATATATTTGCCAAATCATTAAGTCTAGTAGCTGCCCTCAAACTCTATAAGGATCAGGCACATGCTAAGGCATGCAACCCACATTAGGCTGTGGCGGGAAGGATTACATGGTCTTTTTTCCCAACAAGAAAATGAAAAGATCTATTTATTCACAGAAATATATGTGAGCATCTGATTAAAGGAAAAATACTCGTAAGGCAAGTATAACAGTTCATGATGCTCACCTAGCATGCACAAAACAGAGACTGGCCATGCAATCTTCACTGCCTGATGAGGTTATCAATTTTATTTTTCCTTCTTCGGCGAAGATAATGAAGATTAACAAGATGGGTCTGGTATGTCACTTGAGCAAAGTCACCTGTAAAAATACAGTACAACACTCATATCAGCTTTCGACAATATTGGCAAATATCACTTTTAGCTATAGGGTGCAGTCACCATATTTTAGTTAGATGAACATAGATTAATGCCAAACGTTTTCATTAGTAGAATATAATGGAACAATTCCATTCTCAAAATGTTAGAACATAATGCATCAAGTCCAATGAGATACACTACCAGAAACAAATGATTATAATTCCCTAAACACGTAACTGTACCGTTAAACAACTATCTTCTTCTCCTTTACCGCCCCTGTTGATGGGGCATCTGGCTCGCAATCCAGCCTCCACAACTATCTTCTTCTCCTTTACCGCCCCTGTTGATGGGGCATCTGGCTCGCAATCCAGCCTCCACCCCCATTCAAGGTCTTCTGATCGAGATATGGAAGTCAATTAAAAGATGAAATTTGAATTAAAGATGATTTCAATTCTGTAATGAAGACAAGGCTAATTAATTTATAGAGTGTGTCGGCCCTACCAAGATTAACCATAGGAAGCGCATCTAAAACCAGAATGAGCAGCTCACATTCACTATGTTGAGTAGGTGCATGAGCTACTCATTCTGGTTCTGGAGGCGCCTCCTATGGTTTTAATTGTAGTCTCAGATCTCTGTATTAGCTGTGTTTTCCAAGCACCTTTGGCTTCAATAGCAGCAGTCTGCTCTTCTGCATCATCATATGAAGAGGACTCCAGATATGGATGCACGGGTAGATTAGCATAGGAGTGCTAAAAAGACAGTGACGCAGACCTTGCTACCACCATATATTTTCCGGCGTTATTCAACCTTCGGTAAAAACAGTTCTGTTAGCATGGTATCAAGTATCATACTGCAAGGCATCCTCACTACTGCTGGAGCAGCCTGCAGTTTTCAACAGCATGTACAGTGGCATTAGGGGTATACCTTAGACTCAAAACTTATAACCTGTTTATACTGATCAAAGGAATAAACAACCTATCAATTAAATCAAAGTCACATGATGTGGCGAATGATTGAACCAAAAAATACTGGTTTGAGAAAGATAGCTGACCTGGGCAAGTGATTGAGGCTGGTTATTACTCGATGATGTAGGTCCCGGGGACTCTTGGTCATATGTTTCGCCAGCGATCAGTGTCTCTTTCTTTGAGAACAAATTCCAATCCACAGAACAAGCATCAAGCAAATGATCAACAAAAGGAAAATGTATCAACTATGCTGTTCATGGTATATGAAATGATTAAATGTCCTTATTCACCCTTAAATATATACTCCCTCCGTCCCATAATATAAGAGCGTTTACTCTTATATTATGGGACGGAGGGAGTATTTGCCAAATCATGAAGTCTAGTAGCTGCCCTCAAACTCTGTAAAGATCAGGCACATGCTAAGGCATGCAGCCCACATTAGGCTGTGGCGGGAAGGGTTACAGCGCCTCCATCAGGAATAAAATTGAGAAAAAACGAGAGGTGGGCGGAGAAAGGGGGTTGAGAGATTCACACATTGCCGGTGCTCTTCTCAAGGAGGCCGGAGAGGATCGCCCGGGTCTGCGCGTCCTGCCATATGGCCTGCAGACGAATCAATGGGAGATCAGAGGTGTTGAGCAGAGGAGATATCTGGGAAGGAGAGGGAGGGAGGGAGGGCGTGAGCGTACCGGCTGGCGATGTACACCCAGGCGAGGAAGGCCATGACGAGGGGGACCCTGCCGGCAGGGGCGGTGGTGAAGGAGAGGCCGGCGTCGGAGGCGACGACGCGGGCGGAGTCACGCGATCCTCCCCGGCGTTGGATGCGAGGCGCACGTGGAGTGACGAGGACTCGCCGGCGTCGGTCAGGGCATGGGGCACAGAGGAGTCGCAGAGAAGAAGAGGACGGTGGCGCGAGGACGTCGGGAGGATCGCGAGGAGGGCAGGCGATGGGAGGAGGGATCTGGCGGCGAAGGGATCTGGGGGCCTCCCCTCGAGGGCAGTCTCGCTCGTGCGTGCGAGTCCTGGATTTTTTTCGTAGGTTTTTTTTGGTAGGTTTTTTCGGGACGAAAATAAACCAGAGGAGGTGGGACGAAATTTAACAGGCGGAGACTACCAACTGAGACATTAGGAGTAGAGATAGGTATAAAATATAAATAAAAGAGCAAACTAAAGTAAATATAAATAAATTGCAGTAAGGTATTTTTGGGTTTTTTTATTTATAGATCTGAAAATATATGATGAAAAATAGACCCGGGGGCCATAGGTTTCACTAGAGGCTTCTCTCTTGAAAGAAAACATACGATGGGTGAACAAATTGCCGCTGAGCAATTGATAGAAAAGCGCATAGTTATGACGATATCTAAGGCAATGATCATGAATATAGGCATCACGTCCGTGACAAGTAGACTGAAATGATTCTACATCTACTACTATTACTCCACACATCGGCCGACTCCTGCCTGCATCTAGAGTATTAAGTTCAAGAGAACAGAGTAACGCCTTAAGCAAGATGACCTGATGTAGAGGGATAAACTCAAGCAATAACCCCATATTTTTATCCTTAATGGCAACAATAAAATATGTGCCTCACTACCCCTACTATGTCACTGCGTGAGGACACCGCAAGATTGAACACATCAGAAAGCACCTCTCCCATTGCAAGATAGATCAATCTAGTTGGCCAAACCAAATCAATAGATCGAAGAGAAATACAGAGCTATTTAAATCATGCATAAAAGAGTTCAGAGGAGACTCAAATAATATTCATAGATAATCTGATCATAAACCCACAATTCATCGGATCTCAACAAATACACCGCAAAAGAAGATTACATCAGATAGAACTCCAAGAACATTGAGGAGAACATTGTATTAAAGATCAAAGACAGAAAGAAGTCATCTAGCTACTAGCTATGGACCCTTAGGTCTGTGGTAAACTACTCACGCTTCATCGGAAGGGCAGCAGGGTTGATGTAGAGGCCCTCCGTGATCAAATCCCCCTCCGGCAGATCGCCGGAAAAGGGCCTAAGATGGGATCTCACGGGAACAAAAGCTTGCGGCGGCGGAAAAGTATTTTTGTGGACGCTTCTGATGTTCGGGAAATATTTGAGAATATATAGAGCTGGAATTAGGGTTAGGGGACCCTCGAGGGGCCCACAAGCCAGGGGCGCACCCCGCCCGGGGCGCGCCCTGGAGGCTTGTGGCCTCCTCGGGACTCCTCCAGCCCTCTCCCCAGGTCTCCTGGGTGTCTTCTGGTCCAAGAAAAATCATTGTAAAGTTTTATTTCGTTTGGGCTCCGTTTGATATTCCTTTTCTGAAAAAGTCAAAAACAAGAAAAAAACAGAAACTGACACTGGGCGCTGGGTTAATAAGTTAGTCCAAAAAATAATATAAAATGGCATATTAATGCATATAAAACATACAAAACAGATAATATAATAGCATGGAACAATAATAAATTATAGATGCATTGGAGACGTATCAGCAGGATTGATGACATATGGGGTTCTGCTCTTCCTGCAGGTCTTGATCACACGTGTGTCATTCATCCTCAGAAAGATTTGGGGTACCAGGAATGCAAAAGCTTCATAGGGCAACACACCCACTCCAACAATTCTCTCAAAGTGTACTTATGCCTTTAACCGTGTTTTAGTATTGATGACACACATTTATCGAGGACTAATATGTTTGCTAAGTAAATATGCAACTTTTAATCCTCCGGGGCACATTGTATGTGGAACATATCCCCCTTTCCCAAAAAAAGATTATGACTCAAGACATGTGCGACAATGGAGAGAAGCATAGCTTTTCTTAATTGTTCTTGAGTTGTAGGGACCCCGCACTATTAAGAAGGGATCAAAGAGGTTGCAAAGAATTTGCTCAAGCCACAAAGAACATATCATGCCTATTCTCCTATAAATCCACAACCAAAAAGCCACTATAAAAGCCCATGTAAAAAATAGTTAAATGTGTAAGTCTTCATATGGCCGGACAGTCTAGGTTGGCATGGGATGGTACCTGAGATCCAAAGGCTCAAGTCATATGATGGCTGGGCCATCCATGCAATGTTCGGGCATGGCTGGACTGCCAAACCAGTTTGGCAAGACT
Source organism: Triticum aestivum (assembly GCF_018294505.1). Taxonomy (NCBI): domain Eukaryota; kingdom Viridiplantae; phylum Streptophyta; class Magnoliopsida; order Poales; family Poaceae; genus Triticum; species Triticum aestivum. The sequence goes on from NC_057799.1 coordinate 540,077,289, forward strand.
GTCTGGGTTGGCGTGCGGTGATACCCGAGAGCCAAAAAGTGTGCACGAACAATGGGTGACCTATATGGGCTACGTCCTGCTGGCTAGACTATCCGTCCTTGATTTTGTACATAGCTTGGTTGTTGACTGTCTACATAGTCCAACTAGACTATCCGAGCCAATATGAGTCGGAATGTCCGACCATGTTATTTCAGCCCTAAAACAACCAGTCCCTCCACATGTATAAATACCTAATAGGTCTCAGACGTATCTACAATTTATGATTGTTTCATGCTATAGCTCCACAAGGACTTGGCAATGTAGTAGGAGAAATTATGTGATTTACGTCTTCGAAATCACCATGAATGGCATGCTTGCCATCACAAGGCCACACCTTTGCCGAATTTGATTTTCTGGAGAAAGTCTATCCGGATTGAGCTGCCACATAAAGATGTTGATTATGAGTTGAATCAACCAGTTTCAAACACCATAAAAGTAGAGAAGCAACACTCTCTAACACAGTTGGATGTAGTCGATTCGATATAGGAATAGCCACTTAGAGATGGCACTCGAGAGTTGGACCAGTCCAGACAGTGGCAGACCTAGCCCACGGGCCAGGGGTGGGCCAGTAGTGCTATTTTTTTAAGCTTTTCTCCTATGGTATAAAAGTTGTTTCCAAATCTCAGGGTGGGCCACGACCACCCTCTACCTCCGCCACTGGTCCAGAGTTGGACGTATGACTTCCTCCACTTTTATTATAAAAGTGTGCGTAAATTTTAACACTCCTATGGTTTAAAAAATTTCACATACTAACATTTGTTAGAACAAGCATTTGACCATAGTTACTCTGTTAGTATATACTTATGTGACATACAATTGATGTCCTTGAATCCGGATTCCAAATTGCTTATCTGGTGATTACAATTTTGTATCACAAATTCTACAACAGTGTAATTGACTGCCAAAGGCTTGTCCCAACTAAAGCTAATATGTGAAATACTATTTTGAAATGGATCCTCAGAAGGAGAGGTAATTGCACAAATCATCAACTATTGTTCTTGATTTTGCAGAGAACCTATTGTATTGGTTTGCTGTACAAAACACCAGATATTGGTGTTATCTGTTGCAGCTAAGTCTAATCCAGCATTTAGGTAGGTTTACATAATTTTTGACAAGTGGATCTCATTGGTAAGTGCATGCATGGGTGGCAAAAAAAAAATAGGCCACATCAGCAGTCTAACTAAAAAACCTTTTGTCCAATTCCGTTGAATTTTTTCAAGATTAGTATTGGGTACAGTATGATTTACTGTCCTTTTTTCCCTTTTACTAAAAATGTTAAATTAGAAAAACCGAGCCATCTAACATTCCCATGCTAACCTGGTCGATTGATGGTCGGTTTTCTTTTTCATGCATGCATTTATAAGCGGGATCCTCCTATAAAAATTGGATTAGACCTAGCTGCAACGGATTACACCATTATACGATGTTTTGTACAACAAACCTATTGTTCTGTGTAAATCATCACCAATAGATAGTGGTTTGTGTAATTTCATTTCGGAAAGAATTTAGTTTATGTAACCCATGTGTCCCAAACATGACCCTAAATGCGGTACACTTTCAATAATAAGAATCTAAAATACTTTCAATAAGAATCTAAAAATCATCGACGAAAAGAGAGAGAGAGGGAGAGGGAGATTGGATCTGGTCATGTGGTCCGCACGTGGTGCCACCTCACCACTCCCCCCTCCGCGAGCCAAACCGCTCGCTCCACTCCACCACCATTCGCACCCGCCTCCCGGTTTTGACGCTCTCTCCTCTCCCCATTCCACTACGCCCCGAACATCCCACCCCCCGACACGCAACGACGGAACGGAGCCAATTTTCTTCCCCGCCTCCGGATTTCCCTGCCCCCCGTCCTCTCGTCTCTCGATCTGATCGAGGCCACGGCCCGGCGGGAATGGCGGCCGAGTCGTCGGCGGCGGCCGGCATGCGCAAGGCGCCCTCCATGGAGTGGCGCTGGGTGTCCGCGGGGGAGGAGGAGGACGACGAGCTGGAGGGCCGCGGGGCGGGGGGCCCCGCGGCCGTCGGCGCGGCGGGCCGGGGCGGCAGCTTCGAGTCCGAGGACGAGGAGGACAACGGCGAGTACGAGGACGAGGACGAGGAGCAGAGGGAGGCCCGGCAGCGCCTGATCCGCACCGTGCCCACCGTCGACTGGTTCGACGTCGAGGGCAACGAGGTCTCCGGCGCGCAGCCGCTCGAGGACCCCGAGGTGAGCGCCCGCTCTGCTCCCGGTTCGCCCTGCCTGTTTTCCCCTCCCGGCGTCCTTTGGTTGCGTGTGCGGCGAGGTGTTCGACGCGCGCTGTTCATGCCGCGCGCGTGGAATGATGTCACGAGAGTGGCGATCACCGACCGCTGCCGATTTTGATTAGCTTCAGCGTTTGCCCATTGGATTGGAGAAACAAGAATTTGCAGATCGTTGCTCGGGAAAGGGGATTAAACACATAATGTGTTCGATCAGAAACATCAGTTGTTTTGTTCCTTCATCCATGTTTCGTTTCCGTAACATTGTGACTGGTAATCAGGACGCGGCGGGAATGGTGATTACGTGCGCGCATGTTATTTGTGACCGTTTTCTTGTGCATGAATGGGAACAATAGTTATTTAATGAGTTAATTTCGTATCACTTACATGCACTGTTGATATTCCTGCGACCCATTACCCACCCCAATCTGCTCATACATGACATAACTTCTACATAAAAGTGAACCAGTAAACTGCTACTAATCTCGCTGCTGACAATGTTTGCCTCCATCTGTTATGTAAATCAGACCACTTTTCTTCCATAAAAGTTTAGATTCTTTCGGTGTAATTTCAATGCAGGAACCTCTTCCAGCTCCGTGAGTGGTTAAAGCGAGAATACGGGCAATCATCAAACTTCAAATGTCATAATTAAAGATACCTTGTCCAATGCAAGTACCTCTTTCTAGGTGGCCTAAGAATACTTGTATAGGCACCTGTAGTCTCTCCAATGCAAAAGTCCAATCCTAGTAAAAAATTGTCTATGCTTGCTATGGAAGATTTAAAGCAGGTATTGAACAAATCTGCCCAACTATAAACTTCCGACATGAAAACGAGATTCCAATTCAACGCCAAAGACCTCGAAGAGTCACGTTTTCTCCCTTTCAAATTAGAGAACTGGATTTCTCCTTGAACATAATTTTTGCTGGCAAGCTATCAGACCTCGGAGAGTCACATTTTATCCCTTGTTTCAAATTAGAGAATTGGATTTCTCCTTGAACATAATATTTTGGTGACAAGCTACACCCAGATGCATGCAAAGTTCCCTAGTAAAAAGGATGAATTCAAAGTGCTTAGTGATGCCATCTCAAGGCCCCCCTCCCCCTTCCGCCCTAATATTACCACCCTGCTGTCCTGCATAGCAAACAAAATCTTTTACATTTTACCTTCATCATTCCAAGCAACCGCATTGGGGATAGTGCAGGGCATTTTCGATGCAGTAGTAAAATAGATGGGTGTTAGTACGAAAGCTAAAATTATAGGCTACTGTTATGGTTTTCAACAATTTATCAGGTCGGTGTGCAAATAACTTCACCTTTTTTTTCGAGTGACTTCATCTATTGAGTAACCATAACTGAAGTCATATCATCAAAAGAAATGTATATTTTCCAAGGAGGGAGATGTGTTTAATTATGAGATGAACCATAAGAGTTGAAAATTTCATCAGCAGAATACCTTTGTGGAGAGCGTCTATGGGATAGTCATTGTTGACAGTTGTACGAAATTAAATGCATGTAGATAGTAATGTCCTCACCGTTTTAATAAAGAATATATATTTTCTTATCATGTTTCCTTCATTATCTGTCGCATGGTTCAGTTATTTCATTTACATGTGCAGGAGTTTGATTTTGGCAGGACAGTATTTCTTGCTCTTCAGACTCTTGCTGTGGTTTTCGGAGATATTGGAATAAGTCCACTGTATACATTTGATGTCATGTTCAACAAGTACCCTATTCTTGAGGAGGAGGATGTTCTGGGAGCACTCTCACTAGTTCTGTATACTCTGATTTTGATGCCATTGGTGAAGTATGTCTTGGTTGTCCTTTGGGCTAATGATGATGGTGAAGGTATATTCGAGGTTGTGAATTGAGTTAATAAGGTAAAAAAATTATACAGGGATATGTTACAGGCTTAACATCCTTCAGTTATTTTATGACTCCACAGGCGGTATATTTGCCATGTATTCTTTAATTTGTAGAAATGCAAAAGTGAGTCTCATTCCAAACCAAGTACAAGCTCAGCCTGAGAAGAGGATGTCAAGTTTCCGTCTCAAGCTTCCCACAGATGAGCTTGAGAGGTCCATAAAAGTAAAGGAGAAACTTGAATCTTCACTCATGATGAAGAAGTTACTTTTAGGCTTAGTACTATTTGGGACTGCCATGTTTATATCCAATGGAGTTATCACACCAGCAATGTCAGGTTTGTTTCTTCTTCTTGACACACGTTCAGTGGTACATCATAAAGAATTGAAGAACAAAACATGTTTATTTTCTTTACAACTGTAGTTTATGCGGACTATTTTCTCCACTAAATTTTTTTTTATCATTGAATAGTGCTGTCTGCTGTCAGCGGCTTGAAAGTTGGGATACCAAAGGCCTCACAAGGTGAAGTTCCTTTTATTTAATGGAACAAAAGTAAGCTATTTATTTTATAATTTATGCTAGTTTCTCTTCCTAATTCCATCAAACATTATTTGCAGATGTTGTGGTGATGATTTCAATTGCACTTCTTGTTGTGCTGTATAGTCTACAGAGATATGCCACTAGCAAAATAGGATTTATAGTTGGCCCTTGTTTGCTGATATGGTTTTGCTGCCTTGGAGGAATTGGCATATGCAATCTCAGTAGATATGGATCGGGAGCTTTTAAGGCGTTTAATCCTCTATACATTTTTTATTATTTTGGGAGGAATCCCTTTCAGGCCTGGCTCTCCCTTGCTGGTTGTCTTTTGTGTGCAACAGGTAAAAGTCAGTTTACCTCTAATCAGTTAGTACCATTTGATTTGCTACACAACCTTATGTTCTTACTGTCAAAGTGCACCTCTTTCTTTTGATTTCCGTTGTGTACATTGCTGGTGCGCTTTAACTTTGAGACAATTTTTACGATGTATTTCTGGAAGGGGAGCCTTGGCGCAGCGGTAAAGCTGTTGCCTTCCCCGGACCCTGCGCAAGCGGGCGCTACATGCACCCGGCTGCCCTTTTTTATTTAGATTGTCTGTTGTCTCACAGTGCAGTCTGTTGGTTCAGAACTTTTTTTTAAGTGTCTTGGTAAAAAAAGGAAACTGATTTGTTTACCAACTATACTGCAGGATCTGAGGCTATCTTTTCAAATCTTTGCCACTTTCCTGTACGATTTGTTCAGGTATTATCATTAGTTTATGGAAGTGTTACTTCTATTTTGAACTTTATGCAGATGATGTTCTATATATACCTAACATTTCTTATAAACTCTTAGTCATTCAAACTCAGCATTATTTTTATATAAAATTTCGGATCTGCTTAATGTATCCACTACTCACCTACTCTTGATTATATTTATATCCAGCATGTTTTTCCTTTGCAGTTTATGTTTGTTCTTCTTGTTCTTCCTTGCCTTGTCTTGGCCTATTTAGGACAAGCTGCTTTCCTCATTGCAAACGAAAAGACTCCTGAACATATCTTCTTTGCATCTATTCCAGGTAAGTTGGATGTGGCTGAATATGCCTGTGCTTTTCATTTTCTTATGAATGAACCCCATCAGCAGTTCTTCCATATGTGATGTGAATATTCTATTTACGATTACTGACTTGTTACACTGTATTCTCTATGCAGGGAATGCTTTCTGGCCTGTTTTCTTGCTTGCTAATTTAGCTGCACTGATTGCCAGTAGGACAATGACGATTGCTATATTCCAATGCCTAAAGCAGTCCATATCACTTGGTTGCTTTCCTCGGCTCAAAATTGTCCATACATCTCGAAAATTTATGGCTAAGATATACATTCCAGTCGTAAACTGGTTTCTGCTGGCTTCCTGTTTGGGCTTTATTCTGCTCTTCCGAAGCACATCTGATGTTGGGAATGCATATGGTAATAGTATTGCACTGGATATGCTATTATTTTTAACTCCTGTTTAAGCAATATGCTGTAATGCTTCAGTATTCTGCACTCTTACACTGTTCCATCTTGAACAGCCATAGCTGAACTTGGGGTGATGATAATGGCCACGGTCTATGTTACACTCATAATGCTTCTAATATGGGAAACCAATATTATTAAGGTCATCTCATTCCTTATCACATTCCTATCCTTGGAGCTGATTTTCTTCTCATCAGCTCTGAGTAGTGTTGGGGATGGAGGTTGGGCACTGTTGGTCTTTGCATCTGGTCTTGTCATGATTATGTTCATCTGGAACTACGGAACCAAACTGAAGTATGACAGTGAACTCAAACAGAAGCTTTCAAAAGATCTAATGAGAAAACTGGGGCCCAACCTTGGCACAATGAGAGCGCCTGGACTAGGCTTGGTGTACAGTGAGATAGTGACAGGAGTTCCTGCAATTTTTGGTCATTTTCTGACCGCCCTCCCTGCTATCCACTCAATAATCGTATTCGTGTGCGTCAGGAATGTGCCAGTGCCTGCGGTTCCCCAAAGTGAAAGGTTTCTTTTCCAGCGTGTTTGTACAAGGGGCTATCACATGTTTCGCTGTATTGCCAGGTATGTACATGGACTCTAGTTTAGGTCTATCTGAATTACAGGCACTGTTGTTTATTGCTATGCCTTTAATCCCCCCCTCCAATAGTGGTAATAGGTTTTAGCACTACCAAATGCAGGGTATGAATGCGATTTTCTCCATTCATGCCATTTTCGCCCATTACTACTGAAAATATCACACAGCCAGTTAGTGGTCCTACTAGCTCGAAATGGTAGGTTCCATATTATGCTCAACTCTCGTACAACCGCAAATAATACAGAAAATGTATAAACCAAAATGAAATAAGAAATGCCAAATCAGAATAGTCCAATAACTGGTCGGTAAGCGCCTGGTTACCACAGTCTTGCTCCGTTTAAAAAAAATTGATTTGCTTTGATCCATGATTATTCCTACACTAATACATTTGTTACCAATGGGTTTGACATTACTTCTTTTGCTTGGGAGAATTACAAATTTCGGTAGAACGCCAAGAGTACTGTGATTTTAATGAATTAGTCGAATAGTTTGTTGCGCCACCATATCTTGTATCTTCATGTACATTGACGAGCAATGATTGATTGTTTTTTAATTGTCATGCAAAGTTGGTGTACATACCATTAAGTATAAACTGTTGGTGAGATTCTGAGAGCTTTCTTCAGTCCATGGAATCAACTCTAAAATTTTCTTATGATGCTAACTTGATAATGCACAGATACGGATACAAAGACAAGAAACAGGAGCACCATAACACATTTGAGCGCCTTCTGATAGAAGGCCTTGAAAAGTTCATACAGCGGGAGGCTGTAGAGTTGTCCCTACAGAGTGAAGATGATGTCGACTCCGATGAGGAGCCTTCAACCCCTGGACAGATAATCACTGCACCAAACGGCAGCCTCTACTCACTCGATGCCCCTCTCCTGGTGGACTTTACGCCTTCAGTAGACACGATTCCTGAAACACCCAGTTGCTCAACGCCTCAAGATCCCTCGTTGGATTACACACAAAACCTTGAGCTGGAGCTCGCATTCATCAAGCAGGCGAAGGAATCTGGAGCCGTGTATCTCATCGACAACCCCATCGTCAAAGCCAGGAAGGACTCGTGGTTCTTCAAGAAGTTGATCATAAACTATTTTTTCGCGTTCCTGAGGAACAACTGCCGCAGGGCGATTGTGTCGATGAGCATCCCACACTCGAACCTGCTGCAGGTGCGCTTGACCTCTTATGTCTGAATGCGGAACCTACTGCTTCAGCACAGTTGTTTTGTTCATGGCAATCTACTTATCCAGTAGAGATCACACTAACCATATATAAAGGAACAACAATGGTGATTGTCGGAAGGCAAATGCTTAACTTTCCTGGCTTTATTCAGAAGGTGATGGCTAGGACAATAGGAGCCCATGTCTCCTGTAAGTTTTGTACCGCGTCGAAACGCAGCAGGCAGGCACATCACACGATGATGTATTTAACCTGTATATTTCCCTTGTGCAGCAGATTGTTGTGTGCTCCTTCGACTCTGTGGGGCCAGTTTTGTTGTTTGCAAAATGCAGAGTGCTAGCTGAAAAGGATCATTAGGTCATATATATTACATATACATATGTACATTTTTACGGCCATCGAGCAGTGCTGTTGCTTTATCCTTACCTTTTCTTATCTGCACTTATTGGGACTTTTACAGTCTGGCTTCAGTTTCTGTACCCAAATGCAGCCCCGCAAGGACTGAATGAATTTTACTACTTACTCCCTCCCATCCATATTAATTGTTGCAGACTTGGCACAATTTCGTTACAACCTTGTACTAAATCCGCGACAATTAATGTGGATTGGAGCTTTCGTGTTTTAAATTAGTGATGAGTGTGTGAATATGTGTTCTGTCCTTTTCGTCAAAAAAAAAAATGTGTTCTGTCCTTGCCCCTGGTGATGGTGTCATCCTTGTGGCGTGTGGAGTTTTTCCTTTCTTCGTGGCACCTTTTTTTAACTTGAAATATTTCATTCCATTAATCAATGTGTTGAGCAGAATCGTCGGCAGAGAAGGTAAGAGCATCTCTAGCCGTTCGCCCCCCCCCCCCCCCCCCCCCCCCGGCTTGAGATAGCGCCGCCTACGGGCGGACCGGCGATAATTTCGGTGTGGGGGCGATTGTGTTCCCAGGTCGCCCCTAGACGCTGTTTTTTGAAACATAAAATCGGCCAAACACGACACAAATTCGTCCAAACTAGGGGCGATTTCATTGATATTTGTACAAAAAACTTAAAAACACAAATTAAAAACACAAACTAAAAACGACTATGCCCAGCCACCGCCGTCTCTCGCCATCTACATGCCGAGGAGCCTGTAGAACCGGGTGTAGTCGCCGCCGTCGCCGTCATCATCGTCACCGTGATGGGTGCCGCCGCCGTCCTTGCTCCAACCCTGACCAGCGTCGCCGATGCGCGGGGGGTTGGACGGCTCGGGCGCATCCTCGTCGTCGCTGTCGAGGACGACCACGCCGCCCTCCTCGCGTCTGCTGCGCCGATCAGCGATCTCCTCGAAGGCCCGGCGCTGGCGCTCCATCTGCTCGCGAACGTAGTCTCCCTTCGCCCACTTGAGGGCAGTCTCGTCGGCGGCGGCCATGGCGTCGTGCTCCTTCTTCATGGGGAGCAAACCCGGCTCGGTCTTCGGCCGGACGAGGCGGTAGGAAGAAGGAGAGGGGCGGCCGCCCTCGTTGATGACAAGGGCGCCGCCGCGGGTGCGGCGCCCCAGTGGCGTCTCCTACGGCTCCGGCTTGACAGGGCGAAGCGCCGGCGAGCCGGAGGACACAGAGCCAGAGCCCGACGACGAGGATGTCGTCGTCTCCATTCGCCGCGGCGTCCAGGAGCTGCCATGGCGGCGAGAGAAGGAGGGGGGGGCGCCGGGTACTCCAGGCGCGGCGTGTTGCCTGCCTCGATGTGCTCAAGGACAGCCTCGAGGGTTCGGCCTGGGACGCCCCACAATCGTCACCTCCCCTCGGAGATGTGGCGGCCGCGGGGCTCGAGGCCGTTGGTGGCGGCGATCTGCTCCTCGTGGCGCCGCTCGAAGTACGCCGTCCACAGCGCGTTGCTGTCGGGGGCGAACCTCGGCTGGTTCCGCTGTGGCTCCGGCAGTGAAGACCGGATGCGCGCGATTTCGGTTCGCCGGGCCGCTCCGGTCGGCGCGGGTGGCACCGGGACGCCGCCGGCGCTGAGCCTCCAGGTGCCCGGCACCCGCATGTCCGGGGGCGCCGGGTAGTCGGCCTCGTAGAGGAGGCACGCGCTCATCCTCATGCAGATGGCGGCGGCCGAAGCGCTGTAGCCTAGGAAGCGCTCGACCATAGAGCGGGAGAGAGAGGCGTCGGCGGTGAGAGGTAGAGAGAAGGGCGCCGGTGGCGAGAGCTTGTGTGTGCATTCACCGGCGAGGGAAGACGGCTTTTATAGCCGCTGATGGGCGGTGGGAGAGCTGCCGCCGTGTGCCGCGTGGCGGGAGCGGGCGGGATGCACGTCGCCGCGCCTTCACTGCGCCGCCCGTGAGGCATCAATGGAAGGTTGACCGGCGCGGCAGCGCGACAGCCTTGGCATTGATTCCCGCGGGAACCGAGACGACGAGGACGACGAAGGCGGTGAGTCACTGACTCCGCGGACCCACTCCTTTTCGTGCCAAAAAATGTTTCGCACGGCGTCCCCGGGCGCCCCCAGTGCGCCGGGTTCGGCCTGGGTCCGCCGGCGCCAAAATCGGCCCTAACCAGCGAAAATTGGGCTTCCGAGGGCGCGATTGGACCGAATTTTCTCCGCCGGCGACATGGAGGGGGGCATGTTGGGGGCGCCGGTGGAGATGCTCTAAGGGCAAAGACCTGGCCATACGGCTGAAGGTGTTATGCTCGCTGCATATCTCTCTTCCTCGCCCCAATTTTTCAACCGATGTCCAACATTAATTTTTTGGGTCCGTTTATGTTACATCTAGATGTGAGATAATACCTCACATATAAGTATGATGTCAACATCATCTTTTTTTATTGTTTGTCCTGTTTGTTTGATTTTAATTTGTCAAAACCCAAAACTAAAGGACAACGCTAACGCCCACACGTGTGGTGGGAGCCAAACCGGCCCACACGCTCTATAGCACACATACTACGCCATGTCACCGCATGCATGCATGTGGAAATCTTTTTAGATTTTCTGTTTTTAAAATATTTTATCTCTTAAATAAAAAATCTGATTGAAGATCCGTTTTCACCATTAAGTCCCTCGCGACGAGATCTTCGAAACTAGATCTCATATCAATATATTTCGACGAACTTTTTTTTGTTTAAAAGTTGCTGTGTCTATTGCACATGAATTGCCATGATGTTTACACTGAAGTTGCCATGATATGTTTCAGTTATTTTCTTCTACATTTAAAAGTAAATTTTGACATATTATAAAATGGGGAATTAAGAAATTAGACTTGCCATGCACCATAAATTAAAATTGCCATGATACATGCACTTAAAATTACCATGATTCATACAAAAAAATATTTTCATGGTCAAAGTACTGGAATTACCATCATCGAAAAACTAAAATTGCCATGATCTACAAACTAAAATTGCCACATGGCAATTTTAGTTTAAGCACTATGGCAACTATAGTGTAAACATCATGATAACTTTTGGGTAAAAGAAAATTCGTCGAAACATATCAATATGGGGTCTAGTTTTGAAGATCTTGTCGAGACGGATTTAATGGTGAAAACGGATTTTTAATTCGCTTTTTTAATTAGGAGATAAAACATTTTTAAGCCGAAAACAAAAAGATTTCTGCTTATGTCATCTGTTCATCCGTGGTAAAATGAGTGGTGATGGAGGCGTGTGGGCGATGTGCAAACACCCACACATGTGGGCGTTAGTTTTTCCGAAACTAAAAACCACCTCATCGTGGGTCCGCCTTGGTGACCGGCCTATACGCAAATCTGGTCACTAGCTCCCCTCATAAAAAAATCTGGTTGCTACCTACCCGTACAAGAAAATTGATCGCAAGTTTTTTCTGGAAAAAAAAATTGATCGCCAGTGCTAAATCGATTTGTTAGCTTTTGGGTCTGATCATTATACATTTACAAGTACATCTCCCATCGCTAGCTTCTAGGCTACCAATGATTTATTTTATTTTTTGCCTTTTGGTTTTTTGCGTTCACTATTATATTTTATAATTAATTTTCAGTAAAGAACAAAAATTCGTCAACACATATTTCAAAAAACATGTCCATGGATTTACATAAGTATTTTCAAATTATTAAAAATGTTAATGAATAACAAAAATGTTCTAATATATGGTGAACAATGCTTTAATATATTATGATCATTTTCTGAATACACACTAATATTTTTTCCAATACACAGTGAGCATTGTTTTTCATATACATGAACCTTTTTATATACCATGAACTAAAAGCAAACTTTTTTATATACACTGAATAAAAGCAAACAGGAAAAAACAAAAATAGAGAAAATAGATAAATAAGAAGAGAGCAAAAAATGAACACATTTTGATTTGCTTTAAAAAATGATCAACATGAACAATTTTATAGAAATGAACTAATTTACAAATTTTGAAACATTGATTGAAACTTGTGAATTTATGAAAAAAACAAAAAATTATCAGAATATGAAAAAATGAGATCAACTTCTGAAAAATAGAAAAGTTAAAAGGAGAGGAAAAACAATGATGAAAAATGATAAATAAAAAAGCAGAAAAACATGAAGAAAACGAAACAAAAAAAATGTATCCTAGCTACTTGGGTCGGCTCATCTGCAGTTTGTTCGCCGACGAGGGTGGACTTGAAACTTGGACAAAAAAAATTCGGACCCGCAATGGCAAGTCGAGGGTGGACTCTCAATTGGGAATAAAAAAGGTTGGGCCCTAGTTGCGAGTCGAGTTTGGACTTGCAACTGGGACAAAAATGGTTGGACCCTAGTTGCGAGTCGAGCGTGGACTTGCAACTGGGAGAAGGAAAGGTCGAGCCCTAGTTGCGAGTCGATGGTGGACTTGTAACTAGGAAAAAAGGTCGGCCCCAGTTGCGAATCGAGGGTGGACTCGTAATTGGGACTAAAAAATGTTGGGCCCTAGTTGTGAGTCGAGGGTGAACTTGCAACTCACACAAAAAGGTTGCCGTAGTTGCGAGTCAAGGGTGGACTTGCAACTCGGACAAAAAAGGTTGGGCCCCAGCTGCGAGTCGAGGACGAACTTGCAACTCGAACAACAAAGGTTGGGCCCTAGTTGTGAGTGGAGGGTGGACTTGCAACTCGGACAAAAAAGGTCGGGCTCCAGCTGCGAGTCGAGGACGAACTTGCAACTAGGGCAAAAAAAGTTGGCCCTAGTTGCGAGTCGAGGATGGACTTGCAACTCGAACAAAAAGGTTGGGCCCCAGTTGCGAGTCGAGGAAGAACTTGCAACTCGGACAAAAAAGGTTGGGCCCTAGTTACAAGTCGGGGGTGGACTTGCAACTCGGACAAAAAAGGTTGGCCCCAGTTGCGAGTCGAGGGTGGACTTGTAACTTGGAAAAAAAGTCTAGCCCCATTTTTGTGTCGAGAGTGGACTTGCAACTAGGACAAAAATGGTTTGGCCATAGTTGCGAATTGAGGGTGGATTTTCAACTGGAAAGAAAAGGTCGAACCCAGTTGCGTGTCAAGGGTGGACATGCAATTAGGACAAAAAATATTGAGACCCAATTGCGAGTCAACAGTGCAATTGCAACTAAGAAAAAATAGGTCGGGCCCAGCTTGACTCAAGGGTGGACTTGCAACTGGGACAAAAAAGGGTCAGGTCCGAGTTACAAGTCGAGGGGGGTATTGCAACTGGGACAAAAAAGTTTGGTCAACTAGAAAAAAAAGTTAGGCCTCAGTTACGAGTCGGCGATGGACTTGCAACTAAGATAAAAAAGGTCGGGTCCCAGAGTCAAGAACGGACTTGCAACTAGGACAAAAAAACATCAAGCCTGAGTTGCAGGTCGAGGACGGACTTGCAACTGGAACAAAAAAAGACCGGGTCCCAGTTGCGAGTCAAGGGTGGACTTGCAACTAGGACAAAAAAATGGTCAAGCCCCAGTTGCGAGCCAAGGGCAGACTTGCAAATGGGACAAAACAGACCGGGTCCAGTTACGAGTCGAGGGTGGACTTACAATTAGGACAAAAAAAGGTCAGACTCCAATTGCGAGTCGAGGGCCAACAAAAGCGGAGTCGAACAGACCTAGGCCAACAACAAGATAGACAATAAACAAACAAAAACAATGAAGGCGGAAGGTAGAGCTTGCATGAAAATTACGGAAAACCAAATCAAACGATGAATTTAAAAAATACTTATAAAATTTTAAAAATCATGGATTTAAAAAGACTAAAAAAGAGAAAAACAAAAGTTTAAAAAGATGAGACCTCTATTGCATGTCAGTATGTGATCGGACTTGCACCTAGAACAAAAAATGGATTAGGCCTTAGTTACGGGATAAGTAGACAAAACATAACAAGGAGACATGGGAATACATCATCCAATGTTGGGAGATCAAAAGTTTACGCGAAAATTACAACAACAAGATTCAACGGACAACAACTTAAGGAGACACTACTAAATCTCATCTTGATGATGAAGGGCGGAAGAAATGTAAGACAATGTCAAAATGAACTAGGAAGACAACGACCGCAATAAAGATCTTATTTTCTTATCTCTTTCCATTCTAGCCACGGTCTAGAAACAACGCAACGAAACGGGCTGCCAGCATGTGCGATAATGGGCTGATAAAAAGTGTAGACAAACAGGCCAACGAAACGGTATACGACAAACAAGCAATGACCAACGAGTTGGGGGATCCAATGCTCGCACGAAAATGGCGAACTAAGTCGCAGTAGCAAACATTGAAGAGACATCGCCAAAAAATCATTTAGACACGATATCGTAATTATGTATAAAAATCATTGACAAATTCAGAAGGTCTTAAAAAAATTAAAAAGTATTTCCAAAATTTACAAAAATATTCAAAAAAAGTCACATTCGCAAATTTGAAAAAAAAGGAAAATACAAAATAAAAAACAAAATTAAAATAAACAGAAAATGACCAAAAAGAAAAATCAGATATAGAGAAAATAAAGGAAGTTGAAGAAAAAACGTCACGGAAGATCGATCTTCACGGCCCCATGTTGTCCATCTCAAAAACACTCTACGACTCCTCTGAACAATAAAAACAAATAAAAATGCAAAATCACTAATTAAGGAGTAGTCGTTGCAAAGAACACTTCACTTTTCCAGACCGCGACAAGTGGTGCACATGCAGCGCGCCACTTGTCGCAACCTGAGAGTTTTTCCTTTTTTCATAGATCTGTTTTTCAAAACGTTTTATCTCTTAAACCGTGCGTCCAAATCTCGAACCGTTTTCACCATTGGATTCCTCGCGTCGAGATCTTCAAAACTAGATCCCATGTTGATAGGTTTTGACGAAAACAAATTCACGAAAAAACCGGACGAAAAAAACCGGGCGAAAAAACCGAACCGGGAGCACGGTTTTTTCCCTTCCGAAAGAGGCACGCCCGTGCCTCTCGCGAAATCACAACCGTGCCTCTCATGGAAGCAAAATCGTGACTCTCGTGGAAGGAAAAAAAACAGAAAACACGTTTTTTTGTTTACGAGAGGCACGGCTGTGACTCTCGCGAAAGCACAACCATGCCTCTCGCGAAAGCAAAACCGTGACTCTTGCAAAAAAAAAAACCAGAAAACGCGTATTTTTTGCCTTTCCGAGAGGTACGGCCATGACTTTCGCGAAAGCACAACCGTGCCTCTCGCGGAAGCAAAACCGTGACTCTTATGAAAGAAAAAAAATAGAAAACACGTTTTGTTTTTCCCTTTCCGGCGAAAACACAACCGTGCCTCTCGCGGAAAAAAAAACAAAAAACGCGTTTTTTCTCCGTTTCCGAAAGGCACGGCCGTGACTCTCGCTAAAGCACAACCGTGCCTCTCACGAAAGAAAAACCGTGACTTTCGCGAAAGAAAAAAAACACGTTTTTTTCGCGCAATTTTTTTTTTCGAATTTTTTGATCGAAAAGCTAAGAAAGACCGGGGAAAAACCAAATCGTCGAAAAAACCCGAAAAAAAACCGTTAAAAAGCCGAAAACGCGTGCGGAAAAATAAAAAAAAAATCCGAAAGGAGCGTCAGAGCGCGACACGTGGCGGCTGAAAGCGCGCTAAGTGATACTGATCGTTGCGAAGCTCCCGAAGAAGCGCTCGTTAACTAGTTGCTCTCATAAAAATGCTCCTCGGACACCTCCACAATCAAACAGCCTATGTATACAAACTCGCACAACCCACACAAAATAACGAGCTAGCTTATCCAACAAGAAGGTTGCTAAAAGAAAAAAACGAGGTAGCGTTGCCCACGCCAGGAAAATACAAAACAACCAGCTGTTTTACCCACACACACAAAAAACAGCTGTTCCTTTGCACAAATCCTATAGCACTTTGATGTGCGGTTGGGGTGTTAGATGTAAGATATCTATTTTACATCTAGATGTGAAATAGCAAATTTGTAACTTTTTATGGTGTCAAGCCCAAAATACAGAGTACATATAACAAAAACCAAATTTCTATCCGGTGTCCAGCGAAATCACTAATTAAAGAGCACTCCTTGCAAAGATCATTCCCACCTTCTCAGGTTGTGACAAGTGGCGTGCTGCATGTGCGCCACTTGTCGCAACCTGAAAGTTTTCCCTTTTTCCATAGATCTGTTTATTCAAAATATTTTATCTCTCAAACCGTGCGTCCAAATCTCGAACCGTTTTCACCGTAGGATTCCTCGCGTCGAGATCTTCAAAACTAGATCCCATGTTGATAGGTTTTGACGAACTTTTTTTCGCGAAAAAACCGGACGAAAAAATTAGACAAAAAATGACCAAGGAGCATGTGTTTCCCCTTTCCGAAAGAGGCACGGCCATGCCTCCAGCGAAAGCATAACCGTGCCTCTCGCGGAAGAGAAAAAAAAACAGAAAACACTTTTTTTTGTTTTCCATGCGTCACGGTCGTGCCTCTCGTGAAAAAAAGAAAACACATTTTTTTCCGTTTTCGAGAGGCGCGGTTGTGCCTCCCACGAACGCAAAAGCGTGCCTCTCGCGGAAGAAGAAAAACAGAAAACATGTTTTTTTCCGTTTCCGAGAGGCACGCTCGTGAAAGCAAAACCGTGCCTTTCGCGGAAGCAAAACCGTGCCTCTCGTGGAGGAAAAAAATAAAAAACGTGTTTTTTTCATTTCCTAGAGGCACGGCCGTGACTCTCACAAAAGCAAAATCGTGCCTTTCGCGGAAGAAAAAAAAGAAAACGTGTTTTTTCGCTCATTTTTTGGGTCCAAAAGCTAAGGAAGACCGGTGAAAAACCAAAAAATCGAAAAACCTGAAAAAAGAACCGCTTAAAAAGCAGAAAACGCGTGCGAAGAAAAAACGAAGAGAGCGCCCAGAGCGCGACATGTGGCGGCGGCTGTGGCGCGCTCTCAGCCCACCCGCAAGTGATCGTTGCGAGGCTCCCGAAAAAACGGTGTCCTGTCACACTGCCTGGGACAACGTAGGTCCGCCTCAACCCGACGCAAAGGAGTCATGGGCCTGCGCACTAGCTAGCCACCCCTGAAGCATAAGAAGAATATATAATTGGTCTAGTTTATAAGAAAAACCAAACCAAAAAACCTACATATTTGATTTGGTTTATAAGAAAATTCGAATCCAAAAACCTATCAAAACTCGGTTAATTGGAGTGAAACCAAGCGAAAATCACCTACACCTAGACAAACTTGGACGGGAGGGCCGAGAAAGCTGAACTAACGCCAGTAGGAGCACTTAAAACTGCCAGTACCTTGCCGCCGGAGAGTGAGAGGACAACATTGAAGGGAAGCAGTCTTGGGCCTCCTTGAAACTCAGAGGAAGACAAGCCACCATTCTCGCCATCATTGCCACTCCATCTGTGACCGCACCTGAAGCCACTAGCCCCTCTGGTAACGCTTACGCTGGAATATGCGCCAGCCATGGGGTCATAACCCCAAAGATCACGCCCCCACGAAGGAAACAGCCGCCATAGTCCGACCCGGCTAGGCCAATTTTCATGTTTTGAACTTTTTGTAAAGTTTACCCGGATCTGATCCTTGTTTGAAAATATTTTGAGATATGACCCTTTTACCTACCGCCGTAGTCCTTGACGGTAGGGTTACACAACTTACCGCCAAAGTAAATAACGGTAGGACTTGACTGCGTCATGATGGCTGTTTAATGTTGAAAATACCCTATCGTCAGGGCCTTTGGTGGTAGGCTGTGTAACCTACCGCTACGGTCGTCGGCGATAGTCTATTCGCTCCTTCAACATGCATGCGAGGTCGCTGTTCTCTGGCGTGATCGTGAAAAGCCTGACTCAGCCTACCCCTAGCTTGCACAATATTTTTCTCTTCTCCTCTACAGTCACTTCATACTCTTTACCACCCTACGGCCCTACATGGTAGTATGGGCTAGCAGCAGCAGGCTAGTAAGCGCTAGCTATGACATCCAACACACATGCTCTAGTAAGCGCTAGCCCGTTTGACTCCAACATACATCCTCCATTTCAAAATATAGTGTGCCAGCGTTTTCCGAGGTCCAACTTTGACCATAAATTTAACCAACAAGACCGACTGCGGCTGGAGAAAAAATTATATAATTGAAAACTTCTTTTGAATACGAATTCACTGGTATAACCTTTGCTCCAGCTGTAGTCGGTCTCGTTGGTTAAATTTATGTTCAAAGTTGAAGCACGGGAATAGAGGAAACACTATATTTTAGAACGGAGGGAGTACAAGTGGATGTGACCCCGTCGTTGCTTTTCTTTTCTTTCCTACCGATGCGAAGGAACTGGATTAAGGCTGACCATAGTGGGGGTAACATAAGTACTATCATGTACTTGGGACTCGCAAACATGCTTATGTGGCAGGCAATTAAAGAAGAGAGAGATGGTTATAGTAACATAGGTAGATACCATAACATAATAAATGTGGTGCTACTACTCCCTCCGTTCCCAAATATTTGTCTTTCTAGAGATTGTAACAAGTGACTACATACGGAGCAAAATGAATGAATCTACACTCTAAAATATGTCTACATACATCCGTATGTTTAGTCCATTTGAAATGCCTAGAAAGACAAATATTAAGGAACCGAGGGAGTATGTGTCATGCATGGCAATAAATGAGACCACCTATGATACTAATCTATGATACTGTGCACTATAGAGGTAGTAACATAGACTAGTAACATATGCATGTTACTAGTCTAAGTTACTCCCCACTATGACCAGCCTAACCCGTGCCCTCTGCTGCTGCTGAGCTAGCTAGGCAAAAATGCATGCATCAGCAGTCGGCACGTTGTAGCTGTATAATTACAAGCCCTCTAGCCCAGCCGGCCTGCATGCATGCACGGACTAACGCATTGCATGCACCTACCGACCAAGATTATGACGGTAGGGTTATATAGCCTACGTTTCAATTTTAAATGAATGTGACGGCGCGGTTAAGTCCTACTGTCAAGGCCCGTGGCGGTAGGCTATTGTAACATCCCAAATTTCCCATCTGGAATGTTTTACAATTGTAGCTAAGCATCTATGCATATTGCTTGAATTAAGTGACATTTGAATTTTTCCAGAGGCTTTTGAGTTTGTTGGAATTTGGATTCAAATTGGCAGTTGAATTTATTTCAAACAATGCCTGACAAATACTTGAGCAAAAGTATGAGAGGAGCTAACATGACACTCCAAAGATGTCAGAAGAAAAATATTGCCAAAAAGTTTGAATTCAAATTTGATTATTATTTGGGATTTCCAAAAAAATGTTTTTTTTCTTTTTTTTTTAAGTTTGAGTTTTACCTCTGAAAAATGTTCACGTTGTAGGATTAATTCCCCTGAGAATTTTGATATATGTATGTCCTATATAATAATAATATATATATTTTTTTTCTATATTTTTTCTTTCCCTCTAATTCAAAAAAAAAGCCCCAGGCGCCAGCCAGGCCAACCGGCCCAGCCAGCGCCGAGCGCAGCCCACAGCGGGCCAGGCGCAGGCCACCGACGCCCGAGCCGGCCTGCCCCAGCGCGCCCGCACGCCCGAACCCTCTCCCGATCGCTCGCCCGTTCGCTCCCCTCTCTCTCCCCCTCACTGACCCGCGGGGCCCGCCCTCTCCTTTTCCCCTCGCCCACGCTATGCCGCGCCAGAGCGCGTTCGCCGTCGCCGCCGCGTCCGAGTTCCACGGGATCACGATCCCGAGACGCCCCTTGCCCAAGTTGATGCCCTATATAAACCCAGCACCCTCCTCTCTCGATCCCCCTAAAACCCTAAGCTCAAACCCACCCGTAGCTCACGCCCTCGCCGAACGCATCTCGCCGCCGCCGCCTTGGTTCGCCGCCGTTTCTGCCACCGGTGAGCACCCCCTTCCCATTCATGCTACTTCACCCGAACCTCCACTTCGTGCCGCACCTCCTTGACATCATCTCCCTGCCCAGGAGCCCCGAAGCCGTCGCCCCTGATCTCGTTCGCCGCCCGCCGGAGCTGCAGAGCACCGGGCTCTGCACCGCCTCGTCCCCGCCGCTCCAGTCGCCCCCGAGCTCCACCGAGACCACCATCGACCTCGCCACGCTCCGCCGCATCTCCCCGACGTCGCCGCCGCCGCCCAGGATCACCGGAGCAGCCGCGCCGTCCACGCCCGAGCCGCCGTTGACCGTCGCCGTCGTCGCCACACTGTAAGTCACCGGAGCCGCCCCCCCCCACCGTTCGATCTGCAATCTACGGAGTAGATTAGAAGTAGTGAAGGGTTAGGTTTATTTGTTTAGATCGGTTTTAGTTTCGGTTTAGATCGGTTTATTTTATGTTGTGGTTTAGTTGGACCGGCCGACTGGTTTATTTCTGTTAGCCCGTGGACGCGTTGGATTATTAAACGCTTAGGCGCTGTTTAGTTTTAGAACGCTCACTGTTTCGGCCCGTTAGCGCGTTAGTTTTATTTTTAGTTTTATTTTCGTTTCTGTTTTAAAACAGAATAGTTCCAATCTTGAAAAATCTATATCTTTTAGGTTACTTATTATTTTTAGTTGATTATTTTTTTTGCTAGTTTGCAAATTTGTTGTAGTTTCTGTAGAAAATAGGTTTAGCCATGTTTAAATTATTAGAAATAGTTTTATATTAGATTTAGACAGATTAGTTTTTCTGCCATAAATTGAGTTAGGATTATTATTTTTTAGTGATTCTTTTTTCTACTGATTAGATTTGACCATGCCTAGCAGTAGGAAGTTGTTTTGGTATTTTAGATTTAATAAACAATTAGTTTTATGTTGAAATTAAGTTTTTCTTGTTTATTTAGCTAGCTACTGTTTTCTTACTGTTCTAGTTAGTAAATAATTTTATTTTTGTTATGTTATAGTTTATTTTAGATTAGCTTCTGTAGCTACAGAGGATGAACTTTTATTTACAGTAGAATAAATTTTTTTATTTTATTTTCCTTGCTAGCATTGTTTTAGGCATAATAGGAGTTCTATAATAGCTTTTGATGTGATTCTTTTTGCTCCTAGTTGGTATGATGTTTTTCCTTCTGTTAGTTAGCAAAACCAATGCTTAGGTTCTGTTAAGAAAAGTTTTAGTTGTGTAAAACTATTTCTTAGTTGTTGCTTGATATGATGAAAACCTTGATTTGCTTTCTCCGAGTTTTTCTTTGGTTTTGGTTTGAGTACGTGGGTGTTTTACTTCAACTTGCTGTTATGTTATATTGTGCTATACTTATTTGTGCTATTGTTTGACTCGGTAGAATTTCCGGAGTGCGAAGCCTGCTATTACGAGACGCTAGCTTTCGAAGACCGTCAGCCAGGCAAGTCATTTGATCATGTTTTTACAATACCTATGATTTTATTGCATTAGAGTTATACCTCCCCACCATGCATGCAGTAGGAGAATTTTGTTAAGTTATGTTCTTAAGTAGTATCATGAGGTAGGATGAACCCTTCTCCCTTGTTACCAATGCCCAGGACGATGTAGTTTATTTTGCTATGCTCGTAGACGGGGTTGGTTGAGTGATTCATAAGGGAGATGTGAGAGTCAAGATGATGACAACCCCATGACGTCAAGCTCAAGATGGACTTCAAAATTCACTACTGGGTGGAGGACGGTTGACGGGCACCCTGGAGAAACCAGCGGATGGCCGGGATGCATGGAGAAGCGCCATGACATCTTGCGGAAAGCTTCACCCAGCCACGAAGAGACGGATGGATACCCCATTGACCGGAAGCTTACCTGTGCAGCCGCAAGCCATTATGGGCTCTGGCTTGGTCGACCCCAGGCGTGACTCTGGACGGACGGTGCTACGAGATGTAGAAGAACGGTAGGATTGGATGGGCACCGGCAGTGGCCCAGAGGAACTCTTCGGAAGACCCTGTTTCGTTCGTCCCGTCTTCAAACACCAGGCAGTGCGAAGACTTAAAGGGAGGGAACGATTCTTGCGGGTAAAGTGCACAAACCTCTGCAGAGTAACAACCTAATCGATTAGCCGTGTCCCCGGTTACGGACAAAAGAGCCTCTGGAATTGGAGTATTTCGGATATCTCAACACTGAGCTTAATAAATTAATTGAGGGGGTTATTTAATAATTGGGAACGAGACATTGGTTGGCGGAACCATCTCATTAACTACCAAAATTTTTATAGTAATTGCAAACAAGTTCCTGTTGTAGGAAAAAAAACCGGCTTTTTCGCAAAACAATGAAACATAGAGCCCCACAGCCAAATTGCATATAGTATTAGTAATTTTATTGTTGTTCTCTTTTCATGACTTGCCGGCATATTCAAAATGCTGACCTACACGGCTGCAACGTCTTATGTTGCAGAGGAGTTTTCCGATCAGGAGTGAGGCTACGATCCACGCTTGGCGATTGCCTTTGGAGTCGGATGGACTCGCTATTCGTCTACGCTTCCGCAACTTTATTTAGTTTATTTCTCATGAGTTGGCCTTCGGCCGAATTTATTATGATGTAATAAAGACTCGATATGAGAATCGTGTAATAAATTCAGGTGTGATTGAACTTTGAATCTTTGCATCAATGTACTGTGTGTGCCAGCATGATCTTGGGATGGTACAGCTACACAGAGACTTGACCCTACCGCCAAAGACTACGGCGATAGGTAAAAGGGTCAAATCCCAAAATATTTTCGAACAAGGGTCAGATCCGGGTAAACTTTACGTAAAGGGTCAAAACATGAAAATTGGCCACCCGGCTAGCCGAGTCAAGCTTTTCACCCGGCTAACCACCGCGGCCCTTGTCGTAGGCAGTAGGGGAGGTCTCGAATGTGGGCTGGTGACTAGGGTTCGGGGGGAGGGGAGGGGGGGGGGGAGGCGTTGCTTGAGGGGAGGCGATGCGAAGGGGTTTGCTTTAGGAGAAAACTTGTATATATGCCTTAGTATTAGGTCTATTTTTCAATAAAAATCATCCTAAAGCAATTATTTCATCTCAACCTCCGCCACTGAATTGAAAGGTCCATAGGGTAGACAGTGGCCTAGTACCGATTTGTGGGTGAGCTTTTCCATAGGGTGTAATTTCAAGATTGTAGATGTTATTGGATGCTAGGTGATGAGCAAAGGGGTCGATGCTTGGATGATGATGATGCATATTGCAAGGGTATTAGGAGGATCGGTGCAACCGTGCAAGCCTGCAAGGAGACTCGTGGGTTCATGGTAAATTGCAAGGTTTGTAATTGCTGGTAATATTGGTCATTTGGGTTAAATATGTGCGAGTTGTGTGTATATACTATTTTTTTCTCCGGATGGGGGCAAAACAAATATTTTACTTAACTAGAATCGGTGCTTCAACTCAATTAGAAACAGCCTATTCTAGCAACTTTTCGTTAGCATAATAATGGTGCGCAATAGACTCGTGTGTAAGGTTTCTTAGCACAGCTTTTGACCAACGTTGTAGCTCTTATACAAAGCATACATCATTAATGATGAGACCCACAAAACAGACACTCGCATGCACATCATGCATGTTGAATACTCAATCGGCCAACTGAATAACTGATACGCAAATGTTGAGCTCATTTGCTCACATCCTCGACCGCGGCGGTCACGTTGTCGGCGGCGCCCTGCGCGGCGTCTTTGGTGGCATCCCACGCCTCCTCCGTCGCCTGCTTCGCCTTCTCGCCGAGGTCCTTGGCTCCCTCCACCGCGCCCTCCACGGCCTCCTGTACCTTGCCCGCCGCGTCGCCCGCCGCCTTCGACACGCTGTCCGCCCCTTCCGAGACCTTGTCTCCGGCCTCCCCGGCCGCCCCCTTCACGTTCTCGACGGCGTCGTTAGCCTGACGCACGAATGAATCAACGAACAGTCAGCATACGTAAAATCGCAAAGAACAAAACACCAGCAAGTGTGGTAGTAATAACATCAAGTGCACGTACGGGAGTCGCCCTAGGAGGGGTTTGCAGGCAGAGGCGTCCGCCGCTGACGGTGTGGGGACGAGCGGCGAGGAAGCACGGCCTGGGAAGAGCCTTGCCGGCGGCGGCGCCGGTGAAGGCGGCGGCGCCCGCGCCTCCTCCGAGCAGCACGGAAGAAGAAGCCATCGGTCTGGGTCTGGTGGTCGGTGGAGGAGCTGAGTCAGTAGTCTGGCGCCGATGGATGTATGAGCTACTTTGCACTTGCGGTGGTACGGTGGGAGGACGAGAGGTGCAGTGCCTGTTTTGTAGGCCGGGGGCGCGTGCATATGGACGGAGGGGGCCACGGGGAGGGAGGCTCCACGTCCCGTACGTGGAGCCGCGATCGCTGCGGGTGCATGGCGACACGGGGTGGTCGACAGGGTTGTGTGGTGCGGCGGTGCGTGCGTGACTGTCGACCGTTTGTGTGGTTGCGCGCGGCAGCCATGCTCGTGAGGGTTTTGCCCAGAGAAGAAATGGAAACGAATCTTAATCTGCCCATGCTTGCCGACCTCACGTACCTTTAGGCCTGTTTGGGATGGATCGAAAAAACCAAATCCTGGTGTACACGTTCGAAGTTGAAGGTACATCCGAGCTCGAGATATTAACTTGCCAAGAGGTGTCATCACTCATCACCGGTCTCGGTGTGCTCAACTCGATTGCAGATTGTAAATTTGAAAGCCTAAAACAGCAAATACGAATTAGCAAAACCATTAGTTATCAACGAGGTTTAACGTACGTATACACACTCAAGCAGTGGCGGAGCTTGGCCCAGAAAGCTGGACGGGCCGACTGTAGAAAATAATTATTGGGATTGTGTTTCATGGCCGAAAACGAAATATACACTACAAAAAATAGCATGGGCTGGGCAGGGCACGGCCCTTTCAGCCTTGCCTTAGCCAACTTACTCATCAGTGTTTTTTTAGTTTTGGCCAAATTTGAGATGAAAATTCAAAGTTAACAGTCAAATGAAAATGTTCTAGTAAACCAAGATGTTTCCGGTTAGTATTCTGGAAAAGTTTTAGCTACATTCTTTCCTTGGCCATTGAGGAGTTTGGACTATTCTTATCAAATTTCTACCAAATTTGAAGTGCAAATTCAATGTTTACTGGAAAAAGGATTTTTTTTTCAGTAAATCAATCGAAGGTCCTTAGTATTCTTGAAGAATCTAAGCTCATCTATCAAGATATTTAGGGCTTTCAAATGTTTTTGATTTTTTTTTGCCGTATTTGAAGTGAAAATTAAAAGTTCTAAGAGAGACAAAAAAATCTAGCCAAAGTCGTTATCTTTACTCTTTAGACACTTACATGTGGGACTCATGCACACGAGTTAGTGTCAAGCGGCATTACAACTATGTTTTTCTAGTGGTTACTCCTAGAATTAGTTATGTGTTAAAATCCCATAGAGTTCTAGTCATGTGGTATGTTTGAAAAAACGAGTTATAAGTTTAATATTTCTTCCATTATCTGAACTATTTGTTGCATAATGACTCTTCACATCATATTTGGTTTTTGATGTTTTACCCAATTGTTTCAATTTTGCAACATATATTACTAGAAATTAGACCAATATCATTGTTGTAGATTCTTACCCTTCTCATAATTGCTCTAACTAGTCAGATATAGAGTGTGACATGAATATCTCTATCCAGGAGTGTGTCGAGAACCGCTAGTTGTTTCACACTTGCTGGGCTCCAACAGTTGGTTACCGTTCTAGTGTAGGGAGAGCTTGGATGCACGTGGACCTAGCGACTCCCCTGGTCTTTTACTGGAGGGAGATGGATCGGGGCCGGAGGTATTGAGGCCTTTCTTGGCAAACGTTTTGCAACGACATGGCTTTTGTCGTCTTCCATGAGCCAATCCTAAGCATCGAGGGAGTGATGACTGTCCTATTCCCAATTGGAAAGTATCCTATGTCTTATTTTACCTTTAGCTTCCGTCGTGAGGGAAGAAGATATCTTGTGGGCCGTAATGATGTTGTATGTAAATTCTCATGGTTTTCCTCATGTGTAGTGAGTATACTTCATCTATATTTTAACGGAAATACATGAAAAAAATTACACATGAAAATTCAGAAATGTGCAATTCTTAAAGCCAATTATATCAATGTTTAGCCAGCAAAAAGTTGTAAATCAACGAATTGACATAGAGTTCAATACTCTAGGTGAAGGGATAAAAACCATAGGGCTAAACTTCAGATGTGATGCAAAGCATCTAAGGAAATTTATACGTACATATCATTTGCCGAATACAACCATACAACAAGAGGCAAAGCAGCGTGGTCTTTCTCTCAGTTATTAAATCTACTTTGGTTATTTTGAACTAAGATTAATGTGGCAATAAATGTCCGAGATAGACGTGTTGGTTCCTATATACTCCCTCCGTCCGAAAAAGATTGTCCCTCAAATGGATGTATCTACTTAGTGCTAGATGCATCCATTTGAGGGACAAATTTTTTCGGACGGAGGGAGTACTTAACAATGAACAACATTGTGACTCACACTAGATTTAGTAAATCAATCAACGATCGTTAGTATTCTTGAGAAAACTAAGCTCATTTGTCAAGATATTTAAGGCTGTAGAACGTTTTTAAATTTTTTGGCCATATTTGAAGTGAATATTTTTAGAGAGACAAAAAAATATAGTTGAGTTGTTGTCTTTTGACACTTACATGTGGGACTCATGCACTAGATTTTGTGTGAACCAGCTAGACCCGACGACTCTGTTTT
The DNA here is from genome assembly GCF_018294505.1 of Triticum aestivum. Classification (NCBI taxonomy): domain Eukaryota; kingdom Viridiplantae; phylum Streptophyta; class Magnoliopsida; order Poales; family Poaceae; genus Triticum; species Triticum aestivum. The sequence continues at coordinate 540,104,176 of NC_057799.1, forward strand.
CCTAGTGATTACTCCTAGAACTGGTTATGTGTTAAAATCCTCTAGAGTACTAGATATGTAGTATGTTTGAAAAAAAGAGTTATAAGTTTAATATTTCTTCCATTATATGAACTACTTGTTGCATATAATGACTCTTTAATTACATCATAGTTGTTTCTCGTGTTTTACTTTTGCAACATATATTATAGAAATTAGACCAATATCATTGTTGTAGATTCTTACCCTTCTCATAATTGCTCTAACTAGTCATGCATGGAGTGAGACATGAATACCTCGGGAGTGTGTCAAGAACCGCTATTTGTTTCAGACTCTCTGGGCTCCAACAATTGGTTACAACTCTAGTGTAGGGAGAGAGCTTGGATGCACGTGGACCTAGCGGCTCTCCCTGGTCGGTGAATGGAGGGAGACGTATCGAGGACAGAGGCATTGATGCCTTACTTGGATAATGTTTTACAACGACAGTGCTTTTGTCGCTCTCCCGGGAGCCAATCCAAAGCATCAAGGGGGTCATGTATGTCCTATTCCAAATTGGAAATTATCCGACATCTTATTACCTTTAGCCCTAACATCTAGTGGGCCCTAACGATGTTGTACGTAAATTCTCATGGTTTTCCTCATGTGTAGTTAGTATGGTTCATCCATGTTTTAATTGAAATACGTGAAAAAATTCACACAAAAAGACAAAAATGTGCAATTGTTAAGGCCAATTATATCAATGTTTGGCCAACAAACATGTTGTGCACTAATGGAATCAACAAATTGACATAGAGCTCAATACTCTAGGTAAAGGGCTAAAAACATAGTGCCAAAAATCAGACGTGATACAACACATCTAAAGAAAATTCATACATATCATTTGATGAATACAAACATACAACAAGAGGCAAAACAATGTCATCGTTCTATTAGTTCTTAAATTTATTATGTTTTTTATCTTTCTATTAGTTCTTAAATATATTTTGGTTTTTAAGCTAATATTAATGTGGCATTAAATGTTAAACTTGGACACATTAGTTCCTATATACTTAAAAGTGAAAAACATTATGACTCGACTAGATTTATTAAATCTATCAAGGGTCCTTAGTATTCTTGAAAAATATAAGCTCAAATGGCTATATATTTAAGGATTTAGTATGTTTTTGAAATATTTGGCCATATTTAAAGTGAAACTTAAAAAAAATTAGAGAGACAAAAAAACTATTTGAGTCATTGTCTTTAGACTCTTACATGTGGGACTCATGCATTAGATTTTGTGGCAACGGGCTAAACCTTACGACTAAGTTTTTCTAGTGATTACTCCTAGATTATGTGTTAAAATCCCCTAGAGTTCTAGTTATGTAGTATGTTTAAAAAACGAGTTATAAGTTTAGTACTTCCTCCATTTTATGAACTATTTGTTGCAATGCCTCTTTACATCATATTTGGCTCATGATGTTTCACCACATTGTTTTAATTTTGCAACATATATTATTATAAGTTAGACCCAATATCATTGTTGTCGATTCTTACTCTTCTCATAATTGCTCTACCTATTCACACACGGAGTTAGACATGAATATCTCTATCTGGGAGTATGTTGAGAAACAATAGTTGTTTCAGACTCTCTGGGCTCCAACAGTTGGTTACGGTTCCGATGTAGGGAGAGAGCTTGGATGCATGCGGACCTACTGTCTCCCCTGACCGGTCAATGGAGGGAGATGGATCGGTGCTAGAGGCATTGGGGCCTTTCTTGACCAACGATTTACAACGACATGGCTTTAGTCGCTCTGTCGCGAGTCAATCCAAAGCATTGAGGCAGTGATGTCTATCCTAGTCCAAATGGTAAAGTATCCCACCTCTTATTTTACATAGCTTCCGCCTTTATGGAAGGAGACACATCTAGTGGGACCTAACGATGTTGACACAAATTCTCATAGTTTTCCTCATGTGTAGTCGGTATGGTTCATCCATATATATTGTAAATATGTGAAAAGAATCACCCACAAAAAGCCAGAAATGTGCAATTCTTAAGACCAATTATATAAATGTTTGGCCAACACAAAGTTTTACACTAATAGAATCAATGAATTGATACATAACTTAATACTCTAGGTGAAAGGCTAAAAATCATATGTGATGCAAAGCTTCTATAATAATTTATACATATCATTTGTCGAATACAACTATACCACAAGAGGCAAAGTAGCGTAATCTTTCTCTTACTCCCTCCTTCCGTATATATAGGGTCAAATACATTTTTCGAGGTTGCCGTTGACTATTGATAAGATTAATAATATATGAGATGTATAATGTGAAAATTATATCATTAGAAGCTTCTTGTACGTACGAACTTGATGATGTGCTTTGTTTAACTTGCATGTCATATATTATTGCTCTAACATGTGGTCAAAGTTAGCCTTGAAAAATGCATTAGGCCATATATACATGGAAGGAGGGAGTAGTTATTAAATCTATTTTGGGTTTCTAAGCTAAGATTAATGTGGCATTAAATGTTCAAGATGGACGCCTTGGTTCCTATATAATTAACAATGAGCAACAATGTGATGCAGAAGGCATGTAATACAAGGTTGTAATGCAAAAAAAGAGTTACACAAGGAGCTGCAGAGGCCATTGGAGAATGGTGTAGCATAAATACAAATAATCACAAACCTTACTTTATAGTTTATAGAGCTTACACAAAATATAGGATCAATAGCAAATATGCAGAGATGACAAAATGAACTACAATATTGAAGCACACACTTTTGAACAATTCACACGGTCTTGATAAATTATATAATAATAGATTCCTACTTATTTATGTCAATAGTTTTTACTTTATTATAATAACTTGGACCTTTAATTTACAATCTGAACTGATTTTTTCCATCATAATTAGCATAAGTAACTACATAATGCAACATCAATATTATGGTAAATGCTTAGCCTTACATAATTTTCTGTTGATAGAAATAAATATTTGATAAAAAATATTGCAGGGGAATTGTGCTTTCTCCTTATTATTTAGTTTGGGATATTCCCCCTTTGAAAACATGCACTTAATATCTTAAACCTAATTCCTTCTAGGGATAAGCACAATTAAAAAGACAACATCATAATTCTCCGCAAATTAATTTTGCCATATTGATGTATCATTTTGTATTTATATGTGTTCATTTGCTTTTATATCCATGAATATAGAGGAACACTAGAGGGCTTTCACAAATATCAATCTTAATAGAGATTGAATGCTTGTTTATCTCAAGTATAGATAAAGTCTAAAACTCCAGAGTAGATTAAATTTCCATAGGTTGGTTGCCTTTGGATAATATAAATTGTTAATTTATTGGGTTCTTTTATAAATAAATGACCACCGTTCTTCCGGGGATACACAACTAGCTTACAACACATCCATGCTCCAATATTGGACTCTGGACACGATAATTAAAAATGGTGCCGAGGCTCATCTCCACCCGATGAACAATAAAGTGTAAAAAATAGTAAAAAAATCAAAATATATGAAAATTTTAGGCATCCAAGATGCTCATGTGTTCTAGGAGCACACAAAATTTCGTGGTGTTTGAACATTTGAGGACCCCGTACGAAAAAAAACAAAAATCGGCGGCGAACAGTGTTCTTTTAGAAGTTTCTCAAACACCTGAAATAGATCCTCAGATGACCAAACACCACAAAAATTTGCATGCACCTTGCGCACATGAGCATCTAAGATGCCTAAAAATTTCATGTTTTTTTTACCTTTTTACTATTTTTTCAAAATTTCTTGTTCATGCGCAGGTGCAGATGCACGTCAGTGCAGAATTGTCGATCTCTTTTGAACAACACTTTTTTATAACATAACATGTGAATGGTGAACACAATGTATGATCACAATACGCGAGTTTTGAATTTTCTTGATTTCATCAATAATATGTATAAAATTCCCGACTCAACTTTAAAATAGTAGTGACTAACATCTCCTTTACCCGTTGTCAGTGGTATTGCTAGATAATCTTTATGCATAGTGAACGCGATTGTTTGTCCTCGAAGCGCAAGAGAACCAAGGTATCAATCCACAGAGTCTTAGTTTGTAGCCAATGATCAGTACCTACAGACAATTAAAACACTTCACTTTATCCCCACCACTTCTAGTAATTCGTGTCAACCTCACTAGCTTTGCTAATTACGAGTATTAATGTATTTTGCGGTTGTAAGTACTTATTGTAATCAAGTGTAAATAAATGTACAAAATATGAAATAACAAAAAAATTATTGATCAAGGTTTTTATTATGAAAATTAAATATTGGGATCCATAATTTCACTAGTGGGATCTCTCCAGATAATATAGATGTGGCGAAAAAATTATAGTTGTTTATCAATTATATTGTAGTGTTCATGATACGATCATATATGTCATGATTGCATAAATATTACGTCCATGTATCCATAGACAGTTATCTAACTACATCTACTGCTAATACTTCATCCTAGACCGCTATTTGGCATGCATCTCTAGGCATTAAGTAGAAATGACATATTGCATTAAGAAAAGTGACATAATTTAGTTATTATATTCTCTTTACCTCCAGTTCATCACCGAGAAAACTAGTGAACTATATTAATATCTTTGTGGCAATAGCACAATACAAGTCTTTTCCCCCTTCTGTCACCGGATTGATTACTTGCAAGATTAAACCCAACTAACATACACAACTTTTCCTTGGATATCATTCATCCAAACATGGCCTATGAAAGACTTTGATCAGAGAACTTATATGTCTATAAATCATGCAACAAAGAACTCAAAACAATCCAAAAGAAATCCATACATAGTATGATCATAGAGTGACAAGCCAACGCGATCTTTATATTTAGAAGCAAGGGAGAGAGATGCCATCTAGTCACTATTATAGGCCCATAATCCAAGGACTACACACACATGGACATGGTGGCGGAAATAAGGATGAAGATAGCCACGGCGATGAATTTCCCCTCCAACAGTGTCCCGGAAAAGGTCTCCAAATTGGATCTGTCACATCCCAAGATTTTCCCAAACTTGGAATGTTCATAAATAAATTTGAGGGAATTAAAAAAAATCAAAATTGATTGTGATTTCTTGATCTTAGCAACTTTTGACTAGGAGGTTCTTGAATTGATTGAAAATGTGGCTCAAATAGAAATTTGGAGTAATTCAGAACCCTAAATTGTCATTTAAGGAATATTTATAAGACAAAAAAATTAGCCCACAAAAGGTTGAGATCTTTTGTTTAAATATTGGATTGGAAATAAATCCCATTAATCCCTAATAATGTTGAAATGCTAAAGTTGAAAGTGGGAATTAAATTGAACCCTAAAATATTTAGGTAATAACTTAATATCCCCACATAGGGTGGCAATTCAAATGTTTTAATTTGGGATGAAAACAAAAATTAAGTCCCAAATAACTTTTTGTGCCTCTGTTATTTTCTGCCAAAAGAATTTAAGTGAATTTAATTTTTGAATGAATTCAAAACATCACTAAGAAATTATTTCAAGAAGGGCTACACATTTTATTTGGGTATTTGTAAGGGCATATTTATCCCTTAGTAGTTTTGGTGATTGATGACAATGCTTTTGCGGACTAATCGTGTGCATTGAGCATTTCAGATATATCGTGTCTAAGCACAAGATGATTTGGTGCCCCTCGGAGCTTATTGAAGACGGCGTTTCTCTACGTTTCTTTTTGGTGGATTTGAGTCGTAGGAAAGCCGTACTATTAGGAGGGGGTCCGCGTTGGAAAGGTTTGGGTGGAATCAACACGTACACGTCTGTTCCTTTTTGCACCACCTTTCCTTTGGCTCTTTGGAGCATCCCCCGTCTCTCCGTGTCTCTGCAAAATGAAGGACTCCTAGTGTTGCTAAACTGAGGCATGCGGTAGTACAGTTCTTCGAAGCTGTAGTACCAGCCACCAGCGCGGTAGTACCGCAGGTGCTCACGGTAGTACCACTCCTTTGGAGCGGTAGTACCGTGGCCTCAGGCCAGGCGCAGCAGCCCAAGCGGTAGTAGGGGCGGATGTAATTTTTTACATCCGCGCCCTACGCGGTAGTACCGCTCCATGGGCACGGTAGTACCGTAGGCTTTGGCCAGGCACAACAGCATGAGCGGAAGTAGGGGAGGATGTAATTTTTTACATCCGCGCCCTACGCGGTAGTACCGCTCCAGTCTTGCGGTAGTACTGTGTCGGATTTTTGCATAGATCAAAACTCAGCGGAAGTTGTCACGGATGTATTTTTATATGTCCGTGCCTTCCCAGCCTAGACTATTCCTGCCTTGCGGTAGTACCGCGCCAGCGGTTCTACCGCTCCCTGCCTTAGCGCATAAGGACTGGTCTTAGCCCCTGCTGTGCCAGCGGTAATACCACAGTTCTTCGCTGTAGTACCGCGGGCCCTTGCGGCAGTACCGCTTGTATGGTGTAGTAGTACCGCATGTCGCAGGCTGAGTTGGTGGATAACGGTTGGATTTGTTCTTCCACTATAAAAGGGGAGTCTTCTTCTCCGAGTTGACTACCTCTTCCATTCCCAAGCTCCATTGTTGCTCTAAGCTCCATTTTTGCCCAATCTGTTTCCCTAGCCAATCAAACTTTTTGATTTTCTAGGGATCGGTTGAGGAGGCCCCGATCTACACTTCCACCAAGAGAAATTTGATTCCCCCCACTAATCCCTCGCGGATCTTGTTACTCTTGGGTGTTTGAGCACCCTAGACGGTTGAGGTCGCCGCGGAGCCATATTCCATTGTGGTGAAGCTTCGTGGTGTTGTTGGGAGCCTCCAATTAAGTTGTGGAGATTGCCCCAACACTACAAAAAAATACACTTCCGTGATGATACGTGTTTGTCATAGTAGGTCACGTTTTCTGTCATGCATGTACACCCATGACGATTTTATGACAGAATCAAGATAGTCATACCTGTGCTGTCGTAGAAGTGTTCCATGACATAACCAAAATTATCATCACGGAAGTGTCCACTTCCATGACGATAAATCGCGCGTCATAGAAGTGCTTTCGTCAAGGGTGACCGACACGTGGAATCCACCGTAACGGAACACCGTTAAGCTATCGGGTCTGGTTTTGGATCCGATAACCCGTTAACAGCCCCGACCAATGGCGATTTTCCACGTGTAAAATCATCGTTGGCTGGAGGAAACACGTGTCGGCTCACCGTTGGGACAGATGTCATCCACTCATTGGACCCAAAGTGCCTATGATACGTCGACACATGGCACGGCCCAACAGAGGCCCATTTGTATGAAAAGGCCGGCCCGTTTGACTTGGTAAAAAGGTGGCGGGCCGGCCCACGGCAAGCCTGTTAACGGCCTGTTCGCATATAGCCCATTTATAGCCCGCTAACCCAGGGCCCGTTTACGGCCTATCCAAATTAGGCCCAGTAGCGTCATCTGGGCCGTCCAATATAATTCCAGCCCGTCTTAACTTCCGGCCCATGTATGGCCCATGACGTCTTTCGGCCCATATGAGGCCCTTTGTAACTCTCGGCCCATTAACGGCCCGTGGTAAAACTGGCCCGTAATGAACAGTGTATCACTTTATACCCATTAACGGCACGTGGTGAAACTGGCCCGTAATGAAGAGTGTATCACTTCATACCCATTAACGGCCCATTATTCCGTTGGGCCGTCTCCAGCCCATGTTATCTTTCTGTAACATCCCAAATTTTCAATTTGGAATGTTATACATAGATCATCATTGCATATCATGTTTTGTTGCATTTTGACAAATCCTCGATAAATCCTAAGCAACTCAAGGACCCTCGGAGAGAGTTGGGATTTTCTCGAATTATTCAAATTTGATTTTCCAACGAGGATTGTGGTTTTACTGATTTTTCTCTCCGGAAAAATATTTCATTTTAAATAAACGAGAGGAGAAAATATGACTTCTCCAAAGCAATTGAAATACTGGAGGAAAAATGTTAAAATCATTATTTGGAATTTATTTGGATTTTATTTGCAAATTTTTATTGCATTAAAAATATTGCATGTTTTCAAAATATTTATTTTTGATTATAAAAATGTTCACCCTATTCTAGATTTTCTAACTAGACGGGGAAAATTTATTTTATATTTTTCTGATTTTTATTTATTTTTTACGCAATATTTTCCGAACTTAAAAAAAAACGCCCGCGCGCCGACTGGGCCAAAGGCCCAGCCGACGGCCCGCCTCGCGCCTTCCTCTTCCCGCACGGGAGCTCGCCGCCGCCATGACCGAATCTGGCCGCTGCACGCCTCCCCTCGCCCGACCCCTTCCCCAAGCCGCCGCACCCCCCTCCTTAAATACCCCCCTCTCTTTCCTCACCACCGCCGCCGGGAGCCGCCGCCCTCGCCTTCGCCCGCCCCTTGCCGAGCCCCGCGCCCCGCCGCCCGAGTTCGCCGCCCCGCCGGAGCCCCTCGCCGGAGCCCGACGAGGTATGCCCGCCGCCGTTGACTTTGCCGGTTTTCTGAAAAAAAAACCTTTCGTTTAAAAAAAAAACCCTAGATCGGTTTTTTTTCGATTTATTATTTTGCGAGCGTTCACCGAACCGTTCGTTTTAACGAATGCATTCGTCGGTTTTTCTCTGTTAACGAACGTCCGTTCTTTAACCGTTCGTCCATTTTTCTTTTTCGTCGGATTTTTCTGCGATTATCTCAGATTCGATTTCTGATCGAATCTTCGTTTCTGTTTAACTTCTCGCTCGTTTATCGGAATCAGGCGATTCAAGCGCCTAGAGTTTCGTCTCGAAATTCTCTTTCCGTTTAAGCTACTCAAACAAGTTTTTGCTACAGTAAAATTTGACCTAGATCCAGATTAGCAAACGAAGTTTCTTTCTTTCGCCGTTTGATTTTCGTTGCTTCTTTCGAGTTGATTCTTTTTGCAAACCGGAGTTCTTAAGTTGAACTTTCTGGTTGGATCTTTCATTCGAGTTTTACCTGTGCATTAGATGAGTACTGATTGTATGCTTGTTTGTTTGCGATAGAGTACCCGGAGTGTGCCGCTTGTTACTTCGAATCGCTAGGTTTTGCGGATCATCAGCAAGGCAAGTAACACTTTGATCATACCCCGTTCATACCCAGTTTTATTGCATTAGATCTATTTCCTCAAACACTTGCATGATTAGGATCTAATTAAACTGTGGGTATTGGGAAGTAGTTGAGGTAGTACCTATTACCTGTTTTACTTTATCAAACCCTTGGGAGTTACTTCTACGTTGCTTTATCAATGCCATGCTATGCGTAGACGTGGATTGGGTTTGAGAGATATTCATGACAGATGTGAGATGTTTATTAATGGTTCAACTTAAGGTGGCAACTAAAACTCACATCTGGGTGGATTGAGGCACCTGGAGAACCCAGTGTTGTCTGTTTGTATAAGGTCCGCCACCCAGGCTCAAAGGGATCATAAGATTATTCATGCTAGAAACTTCCGTGTGCAGCCACAAGCTATTATGGGCTCTAGCATAGCTGAGTAGGTTACAGGATCTCTTGAAGAGGTGGACTAGCACATGTAGGGGAAAGTAGGTGTACCGGTCCATCCAGAGTAAAGAGCGATTGTTCCTGAAAGACTGTGTCTCGGTCATCCGTTTCTCAAACATCATGCAGTGCGAGAATCAAGCGGAGGCGATCAAGTCTTGTGGGGAAAAGTGCGCAAACCTCTGCAGAGTGTACAAACTAATCATGGTTAGCCGTGTCCCCGGTTATGGACAACTTGAGTATCTAGTACCTGGATTATCATTTGAATCTCATCACCGTGATACTTATAATTAATTTTGTTGGGGTAATGATGATACTTAATTGGGATTGAGTTGGAGGTACCTTCTCAATGTTTCAACCACCATGATAGTTAAATAAAATTTATTCCTTTTGAAGTAGGATAAAATTGGCTTTTCGCAAAACTGTAACCATAGAGCTTTCCACCAGCCATAAATGCATGTAGTATAGCATTATTATTGTGCATTGTTCTCTATGTGTTACATTGCCAGCATATTCTATGTGCTGACCCGTTTCCGGGCAGCAACGTTTCATGTTGCAGACTTTTCAGACGACGAGTAAGGTGCCTTAGGTCGTGGTCTTATACTCAGTGATGCCGCTGGAGTTGATGGACTCACTTATCTTCCAAGTCTTCCGCTGTTATCGTTATTAGATGGCCTTAAGCCATGTTTTCATACTTAATCTCTTTGGAGATATTCGATGTAATAAGTGTGTGATTGCTACTCTGTTATAAATCCTCCATTTGTACTGTGCGTGTCAGCATTACTGATCCAGGGATGACACTGGTGCACAGCAGCACAGGCCATTTGAGGTCTGGTTGCTACACTTTCGGCCTTCTCAGGTCCCATTTGTTCTTGGGCTCATTTCCAGCATTCGTTTACTTACGTCCTGTTACTGTCATTTTCTGCTTGTGGACCAAATTCAGCCCGTGGTTACAGTCGGCCCGTTTGTGGCCCGTTAATACGTTGGGCCATTTTCATAGCGTCATCAAATACGACCGATTAACGACGGCCCGTTATGGTCGGCCCATGAACGGACGATGTCAACTCTAGCCCATTTACGGCCATAATGTGGTCTGTTATTGGCCCATGTTTGGCCAACCGATCATACGGACCGTAGAAGGCCCGCTGATGATACGGCCCGTAGAAGGCCCATTGTGTCTACGGTCCGTATAAGGCCCATTGTTTCTATGCCCCGTAGAAGGCCCATTGTTTCTACGGCCCGTAGGAGGCCCATGGTTATTGTGGCCTAGTTCTAAAAAATAGGTTATTGCGGCCAGTAGCAAACCGCGGAAAAAGAACTTCACTGACTACAAGAAAACAAATAAACAAGACAATAAGGAAATAAATTAGCAAGCAACTTACGCTAGGCTATCACGGCTATTACACATATTACATCCACTGGGCATCAAAGTTCGCCACCAGTGCAAATATAGGGAACAAAGCAGCATATAAACGCCGCAGCAAAACAAGTCCAGAACTGAAACCACTTCAGAAGAGCTCAAGAAACAATATCCTGGGTACCCATAATGCTGGCAAGATATTTAGCAAGCTTATTAACTTTCTCTTGTTTGGCGCTTAAATCCTCCAGCACTTGCTGTTGCACCAGAAAGTATGCATCTGAATTCTGCAGGGACTTCCTCAGCCCTTCAGCTTCCTGTCGCATAACATCTGATCGATGTCTTTCAACTTGAAGTTGAGACTCAAGAAGCCGAACTGATTCAGGCAGCGAGTTCGAAGAGCTGGTGCCAGCAGTAGTAGCCAGTAACTCGAACACTACATCAAGACATGACTTTGGGGTTGTCTCAGTGTCTTCAATATAGTTTTTATCAGCTTTCTTGGAGACCAACAGGGATCTCTCACTATCTTGAACCTTATCTGCATTACTTCCTTTACCATTGCATAACGGGGTACTCTTCTCCAATATTTTATCCGCGTTCTAAAAGAGAAACAAACAAACACATCACAGGTTTACAATGTAGTATATGAAACTCATTTTGGTAAACCAGTTTAGTAGTAAGGTGGACAGGATAACGGCATGAAACAAACATATATCTATGTAGTATGGTCACTGTATGGTCTATATCATTCTAGTTTATGTTGCCAAATGAAGATAGATACAGTTCGAATCATATCTATTTAAGACAAGGCAGCATAGACAGAATATAAGTGTGGGAAACTACACAGCAATAACAACACTTGTAATGTGCATGTCATGAGAACATAACTGTTTATTCAATTGAAACTGAAATCAACATAGAGCAAGTTACAACAGCAAACACGTTAAAGAAACAGGTTTAAAACATACCTGTTGCGCCATTGGTGTTTCAATTGCATCCTTCAAATTTGAAATTAGTTGGTATGAGTAAATACAGTGATGCAAGAGCAAAGTATTATGAACCATAGCTATGGAACCTGACCTGAGAACAATTCTTCTTCTGCTTTAAGCGTTGACTTGGGGTTCGGAGTGGTGGTCCTTGTGCTTTGGGCACTGCAGTTGCCTTACTAACTGCTCGTGTTTGGGTGTGATACGTCTCCAACGTATCTATAATTTATGAAGTATTCATGCTATTATATTATCCGTCTTGGATGTTTATGGGCTTTATTATGCACTTTTATATTACTTTTGGGACTAACCTATTGACCCAGAGCCCAGTGCCAGTTTCTGTTTTCCCCCTTGTTTCAGTGTTTCGAAGAAAAGGAATATCAAACGGAGTCCAAACGGAATGAAACCTTCGGGAAAGTTATTTTTGGAAAGAAAGCAATCCGGGAGACTTGGTGTGCACGTCAGGGGATCAACGAGGAAGGCACGAGGCAGGGGGGGGGCGCCCACCCCCCTGGGCGCGCCCTCCACCCTCGTGGCTCCCCTAGCGTATTTCTTCCTCCTATATATACCAATATACCCTAAAACCTTTGGGGAACAGAATAGATCGGGAGTTCCGCCGCCGCAAGCCTCTGTAGCCACCAAAAACCAATCAGGACCCTGTTCCGGCACCCTTCCGGAGGGGGGGAACCCTCATCGGTGGCCATCTTCATCATCCCGGCGCTCTCCATGACGAGGAGGGAGTAGTTCACCCTCGGGGCTGAGGGTATGTACCAGTAGCTATGTGTTTGATCTCTCTTTCTCGTGTTCTTGATTTGGCACGATCTTGATGTATCGCGAGCTTTGCTATTATAGTTGGATCTTATGATGTTTCTCCCCCTCTACTCTCTTGTAATGGATTGAGTTTTCCCTTTGAAGTTATCTTATCGGATTGAGTCTTTAATGATTTGAGAACACTTGATGTATGTCTTGCGTGGGATAACCGTGGTGACAATGGGTTATTCTATTGACTCACTTGATGTATGTTTTGGTGATCAACTTGCGGGTTCCGCCCATGAACCTATGCATAGGGGTTGGCACACATTTTCGTCTTGACTCTCCGGTAGAAACTTTGGGGCACTCTTTGAGGTTCTATGTGTTGGTTGAATAGATGAATCTGAGATTGTGTGATGCATATCGTATAATCATACCCACGGATACTTGCGGTGACATTAGGGTTTTGGTTGATGTGTGTCTTAAGGTGTTATTTTACTACGAACTCTAGGGCTGTTTGTGACACTTATAGGAATAGCCCAATGGATTGATCGGAAAGAATAACTTTGAGGTGGTTTCGTACCCTACCATAATCTCTTTGTTTGTTCTGCGCTATTAGTGACTTTGGAGTGACTCTTTGTTGCATGTTGAGGGATAGTTATATGATCCAATCATGTTATTATTGTTGAGAGAACTTGCACTAGTGAAAGTATGAACCCTAGGCCTTGTTTCCTATCATTGCAATACCGTTTACGCTCACTTTTATCATTAGTTACCTTGCTGTTTTTATATTTTCAGATTACAAAAACCTATATCTACCATCCATATTGCACTTGTATTACCATCTCTTCGCCGAACTAGTGCACCTATACAATTTACCATTGTATTGAGTGTGTTGGGGACACAAGAGACTCTTTGTTATTTGGTTGCATGGTTGCTTGAGAGAGACCATCTTCATCCTACGCCTCCCACGGATTGATAAACCTTAGGTCATCCACTTGAGGGAAATTTGCTACTGTCCTACAAACCTCTGCACTTGGAGGCCCAACAACGTCTACAAGAAGAAGGTTGTGTAGGAGACATCAAGCAGTTTCTGGCGCCGTTGCCGGGGAGGTGAGTGCTTGAAGGTATATCTTTAGATCTTCTAATCGAATCTTTTTGTTTCTTGTTTTAGCACTAGTTTAGTTTATAAAAGAAAACTACCAAAAAAATGGAATTGAGTTTGTCTCATACGCTTCATCTTTTTAATATCTTTCGTGAGTATGATGGAAATGAAAATTGTGCCAAAGTACTAGAAGAAGAATTACATAGAATGCTTGGCATAAAATATGTGCATGATGAGCATGATTGCAATGTTGTTAGTATGAATTCTTTGAATATCCATGATGCTAATGATATGCAAAGCCACAAGCTTGGGGAAGCTATGTTTGATGAGGATGATATTTTTTGTCCCCCAAGTTTTGATGAGCAAATTTATTATGATGAAAGCATGCCTCCTATTTATGATGATTATTGTGATGACACGTATGCTCTAAGGAATAAGGATAACCATGAGACTTGTCATCATGATTTTAATTTTCAATTGGATTATGCTTCACATGATAGTTATTTTGTTGAGTTTGCTCCCACTATTCCTAATGAGAAGAAATTTGCTTATGTGGAGAGTAATAAATTTTCTATGATTGTAGATCATGAAAAGAATGCTTTATGTGATGGTTATATTGTTGAATTCATTCATGATGCTACTGAAAATTATTATGAGGGAGGAACATATGCTTGTAGGAATTGCAATAATACCAAGTTTCCTCTCTATGTGCTTAAAGTTTTGAAGTTATGCTTGTTTTACCTTCCTATGCAAGTTGATTCTTGTTCCCATAAGTTGTTTGCTCACAAAATCCCTATGCATAGGAAGTGGGTTATACTTAAATGTGCTAGTCATATTCTTCATGATGCTCTCTTTATGTTTCAATTCTTATCTTTTATGTGAGCATCATTGAAATCATCATGCTTAGCTAGGGGCGTTAAACGTTAGCGCTTGTTGGGAGGCAACCCAATTTTATTTTAGTTTCTGCTTTTTGGTTCTGTTTAGTAATAAACAATCCATCTAGCTTCTGTTTAGATGTGGTTTTGTGTTTTAATTAGTGTTTGTGCCAAGTAGAACCTTTGGGAAGACTTGGGTGAAGTCTTTATGATCATGCTGTAAAAAAACAGAAACTTTAGCGCTCACGAGATTTGCTTCAACTTTTTACTGGAGAGTGATATTTAGTTGATTCGTTTTGCAGATGATTACTAGACAAATTCCTCAGGTCCACCAATTTATTTTAGAATTTTTGGATTTCCATAAGTATACGTTTGATACAGATTACTACAGACTGTTCTGTTTTTGACAGATTCTGTTTTCATTGTGTTGCTTGCTTGTTTTGATTAATCTATGGCTAGTAAAATAGTTTACAAACCATAGAGAAGTTGGAATACAGTAGGTTTAACACCAATATAAATAAAGAATGAGTTCATTACATTACCTTGAAGCGGTGTTTTGTTTTCTTTCGCTAACGGAGCTTAAGAGTTCTCTGTTAAGTTTTGTGTTGTGAAGTTTTCAAGTTTTGGGTAAAGATTCGATGGACTATGGAATAAGGAGTGGCAAGAGCCTAAGCTTGGGATGCCCAAGGCACCCCAAGGTAATATTCAAGGATAACGAAGAGTCTAAGCTTGGGGATGCCCCGGATGGCATCCCCTCTTTCGTCTTCGTTCATCGGTAACTTTACTTGGAGCTATATTTTTATTCACCACATGATATGTGTTTTGCTTGGAGCGTCATTTTATTTTCTTTAGTTTGCTTGCTGTTTGAATAAAATACCAAGATCTGAAATTCTTAAATGAGAGAGAGTCTTCACATAGCTACATAATTATTTAACTATTCATTGATCTTCACTTATATCTTTTTGGAGTAGTTTGTCATTTACTCGTGTGCTTCACTTATATCCTATGAGTAATGGTTGAATGATTTGAATGTCATAAATCTGAAATTATATATGTTTCATATGCCTTTCCCATGGGGAGTAATGCCTTCACATATAAGAAGTAGAGGTGGTAAATTTATTGAAGGTTAGCAAACATTGTATTGGTCACTTGAACAATTCATGAAAGAATATTGAAGGAAGAGAGATTTCACATATAAATATACTATCTTGGACATCTTCTATGATTGTGAGCCCCATTAATTATTTTCAAACCTGAGCAAATTAGTTGAAGTTGGACAAGGAAGACAACATAATGAGTTATGCTTGGGTATATTTGTATAGAAGTTATATTGTTATGGATCCTCTAACATGTGGTGCTTGCTATTTAGAACCCTTTGCTAGCCAAAATATCTGTACTAAGCGGGAATACTGCTTGTGCATCCAAATTCCTTGAACCAAGTTTCTTCCATGAGTATCCACCATATCTACCTATATGTGGTATTTACCTGCCGTTCCAAGTAATTTGCATGTGCCAAACTCTAAACCTTCAAATAATAATTTGTTTTGTATGCCTGAATCGCTCATGTAGCGACTAGGGGCTAGCAGTATCTTCCATGCTAGGTGGGTTATTCTCACGATGAGTGGAATCTTCTCATCATTCACGAGAAAATGGCTGGTAACTGGGATGCCTAGTCCTATGATCAAAAGATCAAAAACAAATTCGCAAATAATTTAAACAAAACTCCCCCAGGATTGTTGAAAGTTGTTCGGCACCCGTTGTTTCGGACAAGCTGTGGAGTGTGAATGTTGGTGGAGGGGGAGTAAAATCTTTACCTTTCTGCGTGGGAACCGCCTATAATGTATCTAGTATGGAAGATATTGGGAACTCTTGGTTGTTATGTTGACAATGAAAGCATACCTCTCAAAATTATTTTCATCTCTGTTTTTGCTTCGAGCTCTGGCACCTCTGCAAATCCCTGCTTCCCTCTGCGAAGGGCTATCTTTTACTTTTATGCAAGAGTCAGTAGTATTCCTTCCCATTCCAACCCACTCTTTAGTTGGCAAGCATCATGTGATGGAAAGATCTAAGCATATATGGCCATTCAAATATATTTGAGCATGAATTATTATTGTTGACATTACCCTTGAGGTAAAAGGTTGGGAGGCGAAACATTAAGCCCCTATCTTTCTCTGTGTTCGATGAATGCCATTTGTTCTAAAAATATGCTTTGAGTGGTAGCAATCATGGAAGACCAAAAGATAGTTCAGTATGTGAAGTTTGCTGAATCAAAGCTCTGCCATAGACTCTTCCTGAAAATAAGATGAATTGTAATTGTTTGATGACTAATAACACGGTTTGTTAGTTTTCAAGAAAGTTTATGATCTATACTTTAACATGTGAATAGTTTGTTACTTGATCATGCAAAGTTCTATGAGTTGAGCTACTGTTATATAATGATGCTAGAAAAGGTGATTGAAATTATCATTGATAAAACTTGTGCACCTGCTAGCATTCACACTTCATAAATTCTTTCTTTTATCATTTACCTACTCGAGGACGAGTAGGAATTAAGCTTGGGGATGCTGATATGTCTCCAACGTATCTATAATTTATGAAGTATTCATGCTATTATATTATCCGTCTTGGATGTTTATGGGCTTTACTATGCACTTTTATATTACTTTTGGGACTAACCTATTGACCCAGAGCCCAGTGCCAGTTTCTGTTTTTCCCTTGTTTCAGTGTTTCGCAGAAAAGGAATATCAAACGGAGTCCAAACGGAATGAAACCTTCGGGAAAGTTATTTTTGGAAGGAAGCAATCCGGGAGACTTGGAGTGCACGTCAGGGGATCAACGAGGAAGGCACGAGGCAGGGGGGCGCGCCCACCCCCCTGGGCGCGCCCTCCACCCTCGTGGCTCCCCTAGCGTATTTCTTCCTCCTATATATACCAATATACCCTAAAACCTTTGGGGAACAGAATAGATCGGGAGTTCCGCCGCCGCAAGCCTCTGTAGCCACCAAAAACCAATCAGGACCCTGTTCCGGCACCCTTCCGGAGGGGGGAACCCTCATCGGTGGCCATCTTCATCATCCCGGCGCTCTCCATGACGAGGAGGGAGTAGTTCACCCTCGGGGCTGAGGGTATGTACCAATAGCTATGTGTTTGATCTCTCTTTCTCGTGTTCTTGATTTGGCACGATCTTGATGTATCGCGAGCTTTGCTATTATAGTTGGATCTTATGATGTTTCTCCCCCTCTACTCTCTTGTAATGGATTGAGTTTTCCCTTTGAAGTTATCTTATCGGATTGAGTCTTTAATGATTTGAGAACACTTGATGTATGTCTTGCATGGGATAACCGTGGTGACAATGGGTTATTCTATTGATTCACTTGATGTATGTTTTGGTGATCAACTTGCGGGTTCCGCCCATGAACCTATGCATAGGTGTTGGCACACGTTTTCGTCTTGACTCTCCGGTAGAAACTTTGGGGCACTCTTTGAGGTTCTATGTGTTGGTTGAATAGATGAATCTGAGATTGTGTGATGCATATCGTATAATCATACCCACGGATACTTGAGGTGACATTGGAGTATCTAGGTGACATCAGGGTTTTGGTTGATGTGTGTCTTAAGGTGTTATTTTACTATGAACTCTAGGGCTGTTTGTGACACTTATAGGAATAGCCCAATGGATTGATTGGAAAGAATAACTTTGAGGTGGTTTCGTACCCTACCATAATCTCTTCGTTTGTTCTTCGCTATTAGTGACTTTGGAGTGACTCTTTGTTGCATGTTGAGGGATAGTTATATGATCCAATTTTGTTATTATTGTTGAGAGAACTTGCACTAGTGAAAGTATGAACCCTAGGCCTTGTTTCCTATCATTGCAATACCGTTTACGCTCACTTTTATCATTAATTACCTTGCTGTTTTTATATTTTCAGATTACAAAAACCTATATCTACCATCCATATTGCACTTGTATTACCATCTCTTCGCTGAACTAGTGCACCTATACAATTTACCATTGTATTGAGTGTGTTGGGGACACAAGAGACTCTATGTTATTTGGTTGCAGGGTTGCTTGAGAGAGACCATCTTCATCCTACGCCTCCCACGGATTGATAAACCTTAGGTCATCCACTTGAGGGAAATTTGCTACTGTCCTACAAACCTCTGCACTTGGAGGCCCAACAACGTCTACAAGAAGAAGGTTGTGTAGTAGACATCAGGGTGCTCTGCGGTGGAGACGGTGCTTTGTCAACGGGAGCTGGGTTACTATCTGCTGGGGTTGGGGTTAGAAGGGGTGTAGCTGGTTCTCTGTCCAACTGGGTAGGGGTACAATCTGCATGAGTCTGGGTTATGTGTGGTGGGGCTGGTTCTTGGGCAAGTACAACCGTGGTTCTATCTCCATCGACAGGTAGCACGATCTTTTCTGAAGACCGTGTTTCTACTCCCACAGATACTGCCATCACCCCCTCCAATTGAAATGGCTGATAAACAAGAAAAATAATTGAATGTACAGACATTGTAAGATAGACAGGTGCAATGGATAGTAGGGAAGAAAACAGGGCCTGAAATAATTCACATTTATGTTGTCTAACCAAACAGAATAGCAGGACATAATTTCACATATATGATGGCTAATTAAACAGGATAGCATGACACAATTTCACATGTATGATGGCTAACTAAACAGGATAGAATGACATACTTCAAAATATGATGACTATGTAAACAGGATGATATGATATAACTATACGATGTGTCTATTAAAGTGGTTGGCATGCCATAAATCACAAACATGCCGTCGATGGAAACATGATGGCATGATATAATTCACGGATAGAATGACATAATTCAAAATATGATGACTATGTAAACAGGATGAGATGATCTAACTATATTATGTCTTTAGAAAATGGGTTGGCATGCCATAATTCAGATACATGCTGTCTATGTAAACATCATGGCATGATATAATTCAAATATATGATTTAATACTAAGGAAGTGAGCAAAGGGCAATCACATATATGATGTGTCAACTAAGGAGATGGCATTCAATATCGTGTATATGATGTAAAAGCTAAGCATTGCAATACAACGTATGCATGATATGAGTAATATAACCCTGCCAAGTTTGAGCATACACCTCAGGGGGATAATAGGACTGGTCATCTGCCTCTGAATCCTCCTCTGGAGAGCTATCTGTAACCAGGAAGATATATGCTTCAGCAGGTAGCATTGTCTGCTCAGAAGACCTTGTTTTCACTCCAGATTTCCCCATCACCAATTCAAATGGCTGATGCACAGGAAGAGCAGTTGAATATACAAACATTGTCGACAAAAGCAATGAGAAATACAAAAAAAGGACGACATGATATAATTCACATATATGACGCTTGGCTAAACAACATGGCATTGCATAATTCACATATATAATGCCTTGCAACAAGATAGCATTGCATAATTCACATATATAATGTCTTGCAACAATATGGCATTGCATAATTCACATATATGGTAATTAGACACTAAACAGGTGGCATTCACACAAAGCATGTCTAAACTGAGCAAATGACATAACAATGCAAGATACCATACGCACGATATGAGCAACATAACCCTGCCAAGTTAGAGCATGCACCTCGGGGGGGGGGGAGATAGGACTGGTCATCTATCTCTGAATCCTCCTCTGAGGAGCTATGTGTAACCAGCAAGACATGCGCTTCGTCAGATAGCATTGTCTGCTCTGAAGACCTTGTTTCCACTCCAGATTTTTGCATGACCGTGCCGAATGGCTGATGCACAGGAAGAGTAATTGAATGTACTAAAATTGTTGACAAATTTAACACGTAATAAAAAATGATGTCATGATATAATTCACATATAAGATGACTGGCTAACCAGGGTGGCATTGCAAAATTCACATATATGATGCCTGGCTAAACAAGATGGCATTGCATGATTCACATATACGATAAAGAAACTAAACAGATGGCATTGACACAAAGCATGTCTAAACTAAGCAGATGACATCTTTGATGTATACAGTAAGCAATGCAAGGCACCATATGCATGATATTACCAACATCAGCATGCCAAGTTAGACCGAAGATCTCATGGGGTAAATAGGAGTCGTCTTCTGCTTCTGAATCCCCATCAGAACAGTTATCTTCCTCTTGATTACGATCTGAAATGGGTGGAGGGGGGCTGCCTTTGCGCCCACCATGGAGCGACGTCTGCGTGAAATTTTATTGCCATGCAAGGCTCGTCTCTTTTGCTCTACATGTTCGGTTCCATTGTGTACAATAACTGACATGCATAGGAATAAAACATAGTGAGATTATGTAAGGAGTGCATGCACAGATCTAGAGTGATGGTAGCAAACTGTGGATAGACCCAAAACCAATGATAGCAGGCAGATAATAGCTTTAGTTAAAAAATACAGATAATGGCTCCTTTAATGTTTGTTTGCACCCAACATGAAACTCATAGTAGACACCCGAGATTAACCAGATAGTAGACATATAGTACTGATTGCTGCCCCAATATGTACCCCACAACCATTTAAAACTCAAGTTTCAGCATAAGTTTGGACCTGACTCGGAGTCTAATAGGTGAACACGACGATAAATTAGCATGTCATAATAAGCGATGCATAACGTAAGCAGACACGGAAGAGTGCGACCTCTCTTGCGGACCCGTGTAGTCCTCAAGGTCATCTGCTCAGTTGATGATGGTAATACAGTTATCGTGGCTGCCGGCGGCGGGGAAGAAGATCTGAGGCAGTGAAAGACAGTCTGGAGAGCGGATCCCTGCTGTGGTGAACCCTTCCGTCTTTGGAGCAGCTGAGCTGGGGTGGAACACAGCACCGCAGTAGCAGGACAAACCACACAAGGTTTTCTTTGACACATATCTATAACAGAAGTAATTGTGTATGGGCTTGTTTGAATTTGAGGATTCTAACAATGCAGGGATAGGAAATAGACAGGAATAGGATAGGAATGCACGTGCAAAATAGAGAATTTAAAAACACAAGATTTCTGCCAATCTGGGTGTTTGGTTCACAAGAATTGGAAGATCACAGGATGCAAAGAAGCATGGTGAGATTAAGTCAAACCACAAGAAAATGTACGGTTATAATGCTATTATGCTACTATCTCTTAGTCTTGTGCTTCATGAATAGGAATTTGAAAAGGAGGACAAGTGGAAATCAAAATTCCTACGGTTTTTCTTTCAAGGAGACAATAAAGGAACAAATCCTACAGTTTTCCTTTGCTCCATTCCTTTGCACCAAATTCATGAAAATTAGTACCATAGGAAGCTTTCCAATTCCTATGTTTTTCATTCACTTTTCCTTTCAAGCACTGGCGATTCTAGTAGGCAGGCTTGAGCAAGGAAAAGCCTACACTAAAAAAAATGTTTTTGTGCTACTTCTATTACTTTGGACCCAGGCCACTGCCCTACTAGCTCAGCTCCCAGGGCCATCGACAAATGCACAGCTCAAACTCGTAGAGATAAATAATGATGGCGTTCAAGAGAGTCCATCACGGATAGCTAAGTTGCCTGGTACCTCAGTGCTGGTCATATAGTAGGATAAAATAATCGTATTTCCCGTTACTCCGTGTGCTCAGTGGACAATATGTATAACATGTAGAGTAAAAAAGAGGTGCAACAAGTGTACAACCTCTTTGGCGAAGCCATGTCGATCTCAGCGTGATTGGGTTGGCCGGTGAGGATGCTCCGACTGACTTGGCTGTCGGAGGAGGGGAAGAAGATCTTAGGCGTCTAGAGATGGAGCCCAAGGTACTGCTCCGCTGTGATGGAGGGTTTCGTCGTTGGAGCAGCTCCGGTGAGTTGTACGATGCCGAGGCTGAAGCAGGACAAGAGAGACAACGTTAACCTGAGTGGAATTCTAATAGCATATCCAATAGATGACGTAAAATACATAACCACAAAGTGCTAGATGTAAAATACATCAGCCGCTCGTCTCTGAACTTAACTGTTGAAACTGAACTTAACTGTCAAAACTGAACTTAACTGTCGAAACTGAATTTTGCTGTCGAAACTGAATTTTACTGTCGAAACTGAACGCACTAGAGGTGAGGCTACACGTCAGTCGACTGACTTTTTTCATCTCTAGTCAGTCGATTTTGCAGCCATTGGATACGAAATCAAGGGCCTGCAGTTCATCTTCAACCTCCACCTCCAGAGCCGCCAGCCACCATCGGCCAAACAGCCGACTCCCGCCGCCCGCGGCCGGCGGCGCGCCGCCCCGCCCGCCCCGAAAACACTCCCCACCGCCGGTCCACCGCCGCCCCGGCCATCCCTCTAGGCCTCCCCGTGCCGAGCTTTTTCTCCGGCGATCCCCACGCCACCGCCCCACCACTGCCGGCGACCACCGCCCCCACCCTGAACCCTAAGATAGATAGTAGGGTACCTCTCCGGCGAGCCCCCCTCCCCGCTGCGGCTGGTTCTTCCTTAACTCCGGCGAGCCCCCTGAGGGAGTCCTGGATTAGGGGGTCCTCGGACAGCCGGACTATATCCTTTAGCCGGACTGTTGGACTATGAAGATACAAGATTGAGGACTTCGTCCCGTGTCCGGGTGGGACTCTCCTTTGCGTGGAAGGCAAGCTTGGCAGTTCGGATATGTAGATCTCCTCCCTTGTAACCGACTCTATGTAACCCTAGCCCCCTCCGGTGTCTATATAAACCGGAGGGTTTAGTCCGTAGGACGACAACAATCATAATCATAGGCTAGCTTCTAGGGTTTAGCCTCTACGATCTCGTGGTAGATCAACTCTTGTAATACTTATATCATCAAGAACAATCAAGCAGGAAGTAGGGTATTACCTGCATCGAGAGGGCCCAAACCTGGGTAAACATTGTGTCCCCCGCCTCCTGTTACCATCCGCCTTAGACGCACAGTTCGGGACCCCCTACCCGAGATCCACCGGTTTTGACACCGACATTGGTGCTTTCATTGAGAGTTCCACTGTGCCGTCATCATAAGGCTCGATGGCCCGTCTCGTTGTCAAGGACAACATTACCTCGGGGGGAGCCCTGGCCGTAGGCCAAACCCTCCGATTAGGCGGCTTCGTCATGACCGCCCGTTCGGCCGTTGCGCCGAAGATGACTTCTCAGGTCATCAAAAACAGCCTCCACGTCGGTTCGGGATTCGCTGAGCAGATGGATCCAATGGAGCTCTCTTCCTTGAACGAGCTCTTGGATCGCATCGCCGCCTTGGGAGCCGCTACGGACTATGATCGGATCGGGCTTAAACCCGACCAAAGGGAGATTAATTCTCCGCCGGTCACCCATCAGATAGCGGTGGTGGAGGAGCAACGCAGCAATTCTTCCTCTATCTTGAGGATGAACTATGTCCGGATTCCCGAGCTCTCCAAGCCGGATACCTGTCTACGGGAGGACATTGCCCAAACTTTGAACCTAGAATCAGACAGCGGGCCAGATCTATTGGGCAACATTACGGAGCCCGTACTGCCAAGCTCAGAAGCTCCTCCGCCCATGGGTCTCAGATTGGGTCAGGGTTCGGACCTAAATCTACCCACCCACCCAGATATAAGTGATCTTTCCCACATTAGACAAGAGCCCCAAGAGACAGTACATCACTATTGGGCCAGATTCCTCCTTGTAATGAGCAAGGTTAAGGACTGTCGCGAGGAAGATGCAATTTCATTCTTTTGCCAAAATTTGACGGAAAAGGGAATCCTCAACGCCATAAGTCGCCGTGACATAGCACACTTCGCCGACTTGGCGGCCATAGTACAGAAGTACTGTGCGATGGAAAGCGCCTGGAAAACCCAAACAAAATTCTGGGATCCCCCAGCCCTCATCAAACCCCCCGCCCGAACTAAAAGGGTGTACTCTCATAAGTCACCCGATCCAATTACGAAGAAGCCAAGGCCCACTACAGGGCATGGAACTGTATTGGAGGGATGGCTCAACGGGCCATGCAAGATCCACAACATAGCGGATACCATGCCAACACATAGCCTTAGAGCATGTTGGATACTCCGGCAGGTGGCCAAGAGTGGCGAGGATATCCTCATCAACAATACAACATAGCACCATCCCGTGGAAAATAACAATACAGTATTGACGGTCTTCGAGACCTTCGCCTCAAATAACAGGCGTAAGCGTGCACTCCGCAGCCTTGCCGAAGTCTGCCATGTAGCAGCAATAAATCCATGGAACGACACGGCTATAACCTTCAATGCCAGTGACGAACCTAAATTCCGAACAGCCCGAGCACCAGCCGCCTTGGTCCTCAGTCCAATTGTGGATGGCTTCCGGCTTACGAAAGTGCTCATGGACGGTGGCAGCGGATTAAACCTCATCTATGAGGAAACCCTTCGAAAAATGGAAATAGACAAGAGCTGCATTGAGCAAAGTAGCACGACCTTCAGAGGAATCATCCCTAGTCGGGAGGCACGATGTGTAGGAAAAATCACACTAGACGTGGTATTCGGCACGCCGGAGAATTATAGGTCCAAAGAAATCACATTCCAAGTGGCCCCGTTCAGCAGTGGATACCACGCCCTTTTAGGGCGGGAGGCGTTCACGATCTTCCAAGCTATACCCCATTACGGGTACATGAAGCTCAAAATGCCCGGGCCCAATGGAATCATCACTCTAGCTAGTGATCCGGACATAGCACTCCGCGCCGAAAATAAAACCGCCACACTAGCCTCGAGGCGTTATCCGAAGCCCTTGCGGCCGAAGAACTAACTGCGCTGCGCTCCATAGTGGACAGGGACGACGTGATACTCGACAAAAGACCCAAGTCCACCTCTTTTAAGCCAGCGGACGAAATAATAAAATTCCAAGTCCACCCAACGGACCCTGCAAAAACAGCATCCATCGGGGCACAGTTAAACCCCACAGTAGACGCCGCATTACGGGAGTTTTTGCACGAGAATTGGGACATCTTCGCCTGGCATCCTTCAGACATGCCAGGAATCCCACGCAGGCTGGCCGAGCATAGCCTTAACATTCTAAAGGGGTTCAAGCCGGTCAAGCAGACTCTTCGGTGTTTCTATGAGCCTAAGCGACAAGCCATGGGAGAGGAGCTAGCCAAGTTACTTGAGGCCGGATTCATTAGAGAAATAAAACATCCGGACTGGCTAGCAAACCTGGTGATGGTGCCAAAGAAGGACAAATCCTAGCGCCTATGTGTCGATTTCAAGGACCTTAACAAGGCTTGCCCCAAGGATCCCTTCCCTCTCCCCAGCATCGATCAAATCATCGACGCTACCGCAGGACACAAATCATTGTGTTTCCTCGATGCATACTCCGGATACCATCAAATTAAGATGGCGGAGACCGATCAAGCCGCAACGGCATTTATCACTCCATACGACCCCTTTTGTTTTAACACCATGCCTTTGGCTCAAAAACGCCGGTGCAACCTATCAACGCATGATTCAGACATGCCTGGAAACACAAATTGGCAAAACAGTGGAGGCATATGTAGACGACGTGGTCATCAAAACCAGACACGTCGAATCCTTAATAGACGACTTGAGGCTCACGTTCGACAATCTTCGAACATATGACATCAAGCTCAATCCAGAAAAATACGTTTTCGGCGTACCCGCCGGAAAGCTCTTGGGCTTCATTGTCTCCAGTAGAGGAATTGAAGCAAATCCGGCTAAAATCCGAGCTCTGTCACAGTTGGCTATCCCAACAGACCTCAAGCAAATCCAGAAATTAACTGGATGCGTGGCTGCCTTAA
Source organism: Triticum aestivum (assembly GCF_018294505.1). Lineage (NCBI taxonomy): Eukaryota > Viridiplantae > Streptophyta > Magnoliopsida > Poales > Poaceae > Triticum > Triticum aestivum. The sequence goes on from NC_057799.1 coordinate 540,130,464, forward strand.
GCCGCTTTATCTCCCGATTAGGAGAAAAGGCACTACCCCTTTATCGCCTTCTTCGACACACCGAACACTTAGAGTGGACTGATGCGGCCACAGCCGGACTGGAAGAAATAAAAGCCGTATTGGCCGCCAACCCAATCTTGGCCGCGCCAAATGTCGGCGAACCAATGCTGTTATATATAGCGGCAACACACCAAGTTGTAAGCGCAGTGCTCGTCGTCGAACGAGGGATGGACGGACATAAGTTCCCGCTTCAAAAGCCGGTATACTATGTATCCACTGTCCTCACTCCATACAAATCATGGTACCCACATTATCAAAAGATAGCATTCGCGGTCTTCATGGCATCCCGGCACTACTTTCAAGAGTGTTCAATTACGGTGGCATCTGAAGTACCACTCAAAGACATAATAAACAACCGCGATGCCATGGGCCGGATTGCTAAATGGGCTATCGAGCTCCTCCCATTCGACATAACATACAAACCACGGCGAGCCATTAAGTCACAAGTACTGGCTGATTTCGTGGCCGAATGGACAGAAGCCGAACTCCCTAAAGAGTACGATGCGTACTCCAATTGGATCATGCACTTTGACGGCTGCAAGATGCTGGCTGGTCTGGGGGCAGGCATCGTCCTGACATCCCCCACCGGAGATACAGTCCAATATGTACTCCAAATATTATACACAGACTCCAACAATGCAGCAGAATATGAGGCCCCGTTGCATGGTCTCCGGATAGCAGTCTCCATGGGTATTCAACGCCTAGAGGTGCGGTGATTCGAACCTCGCAATATCTCAAATAAATGGAGACTTTGACGCCAAGGACCCAAAAATTGCGGCTTACCGCAACGCCGTCCTCAAAATGTCAGCTCGGTTCGAGGGGCTTGAATTCCACCATGTGGTCAGGGAAAACAATCAAGCGGCGGATATCCTTGCCCGCATCAGCGCTAAGCGCGACCCTGTCCCACCTAATATCTTATTGGAAAGGCTGTTTAAGCCATCCATGGTATGGGAAGGAGATACCGGCAACAACAGTCTGGACCTGGCCACAACACCAGATACCGAACACTCTGACATAATCGAAGGCTCTGCCACCGAAATAACACCTTCGGCCCACGTGATTATGGCTATCATCGCCCCATGGACAGAACCAATCTTGGCCTACCTAATTAGGCAAGAACTCCCTCAGGACCCAAACGAGGCACATTGCATTGTACGGCGGTCTAAAGCCTACAAAGTCCACGAGGGAGAGCTCTATAAGAAAAGCGCTACTGGAGTACTTCAAAGATGCATCTCCGAAGAGGAAGGACGGCAGCTTTTGGCAGAAATTCATGCTGGACTTGGCGGCCACCATGCCGTAGCTCGGGCCCTTGTAAGCAAGGCCTTCCGTACTGGTTTTTACTGGCCGACGGCCCGAGCAGACGCACATGACCTCGTTCAACGTTGCGTCGGTTGCCAGATTTTCGCAAACCAAAGCCATATGCCACCTACCGCTCTCCAAACAATCCCCATTACTTGGCCCTTTGCGGTCTGGGGCATGATATGGTCGGACCCCTTAAAGGGGGAAGCCATAAGAAAAATAATACCTATTGGTCATGGTGGATAAATTCACCAAATGGATAGAAGCCAAACCAGTTAAAACGGCTGAATCCGGACCAGTGATAGACTTCATATCCGGGGTTGTACACCGTTACGGCGTCCCCCCACAACATCATCACCGGTAACAGCTCGAACTTTACAGCCGATGAGGTAAAAACTTGGTGCGGCAACATGGGCATTAAGCTCGATTATGCCTTTGTCTATCACCCTCAAACAAACGGTCAGGTTGAGCGGGCAAATGGTCTCATTATGAGCGGCATTAAACCCAGATTAGTGCGATCCTTGAAGGAATCGGATACGCACTGGGTCGAGGAGCTCGACTCCGTACTATGGGGGCTGTGGACCACGCCGAATCGCACTACCGGATACACACCGTTCTTTATGGTGTACAGCGCAGAGGCAGTACTGCCCTGCGACATAATTCATGACTCACCTCGAGTGCGCATGTATGAAGAGAAAGAAGCCGAGCTTGATCGGCAGGACAGTTTGGACGCCCTGGAGGAGGAGCGTGACGTGGAAAAAGCCCGCTCCACATTCTATCCGCAACAGGCTCGACGGTATCGAAGAAGAGAAGTACGGGCCAAAATATATAACGTCGGCGAACTCGTTCTACGCCTACCGGAGAAGAAAAAGAACAAGCTCAAGCCCAAATGGGAAGGTCCCTTCATCATCGATAAAGTTCTGACCGGTGGAGCGTACCGTCTGCATGATGCATCGGACAATCGACTCGAGCCAAACCCGTGGAACGCGGCCAGACTCCGAAGATTCTGCGCCTAGTGCCGGACTCTGTGTTCGTCTCCTTACCTCAACCCTTTTATACATATATATATATATATCCGCTATCTGTCTTTCTTTCTTTCCTTCTTCCGTTTTTCTTCATGGCATTAAAAGCTTAAAGTATGTCTTGACTACACAATCTTGACGCGCCATGCGTGCTCATTATACCTGGGGGCTTCTTATACAGAAGCTTAATTTAATTATATTCAGGGCTTTATGCCCCCCGCACATGTGCTACTTCTCCACATGTACCTTTTCTTCGCCATTATATGCATCGATATGACTTAAGTTTTGGCCAAGCTGGGTTGCCTGGCTCTTGTGTTTATGCCCTACGTTCCCGTTAATTCGGCTAGGGCATAAGGGGAGCACCTCTGCGATTGTTACTGCCGGGTAAGCCGGATGTGTACCTCAGACTGGGTGAAGCCGAAAGCTAGCGTTCTTAAGGGAATATTCGGTCGGTGAAGAAAAGATGATTTTTACTTATTGTAATACATGCCCCCAGATGTTTATATCCTGCGTCTCTTTTCGCAGTTCGGACATGCACATTAATGCATGCGTACCCAGGAAAAGGAACCCTTAACGGAACTATTCTCCCTGGAAGATGTTTCTTACTATCCATGTAATATAACATAGCTAGTTGGATACTTGTCTGTTCAAGCACTTATGACCCCTACGCCTGGTTTCCACGCATACCCCGGTTTTTACATAACTGAGCGGGTATTCGGATACACTCCGGACTGTCGGGTCCGGAGGTCGAAGCGAAAAGGTCTGCCATGACAAATGATTTACAATCCGGCTAGGGACAAAATATGTCATTTGAAGTACACAGTCACTTAGACTGACTAAATTCTTCTTCTATACCATCCAACAGGCTGTCTAGCCTACAATCCTGTTGAGAATACTTTGCGGCTAATTTTACCTGGTCATATACCAGACTAACAGGGATCTCTTTCCCATCAGACCCTATAGGTCCGACCTCGGCCATGTGGTTCAGGTCAGCCTTGGTATACCGCGTCTTCACCATGGCCCAGGCTTCCCTTGCACCTTGTCGGCAGGCCGATATCTTCCATAATTGGAAGCGCCGTCGCGCTCCCTTGAGCACCTCTACGAGCTCCCCCATGCCTCCTGGCAGGGAGGCGGATGGCCACAAGGCCTGGGCAATGCCCTGCATCACCTGCCGAACTTGTTCGTGCAGTTTTGAGAGCTCTTGCAGAAGATCGCCTGCAGATCCGGGCATCTCCTCTTCGGGACGACCCATCAGCATACCTACAGATATAACTCTGTTAGCCGGTTTCTTCGCCGAACTCCATAAAAGTTCGTTCAAGCACTTACTAAATATGCCGCGTCGAAGCCTCTTGTTCTCCTTCACGGAGTCCGCAAGCTGGCCCGAACATCTTTCAGTTCAACGCCCAGCCGGGTATTGGCATCTTGGAGATCATCTTTCTCCCGCCTAACCTGCGTAAGCACACGCTCGCCAGCCTTTAGCTGTCATTGAGCATGTTGCTCATCCCCTCGCACGAACCCCGGATTCACACCGGGGTCATCTGCAGAATCTATTGTTAGATTTGCATGCATGCCGAATACTAACTGGTACATGTCATTCTTTTTGATAGAAACAAGTATTACCAGATGGGGCCTTCTCGGACTCCTTCATTGCGGCAACTGCGGCCCGTAGTTGGGCTTTGCACTCCTCCAGCTCTTGAGACAATTGGGTATTCTTCTCCATAAGAACATACGCATATAATGATCCTCAAATCAGTTGTGCCAACTGTTTCAAGTCTTAGGGGCTACTGGTGTACATAATTATCAGATTTTCTTACCCGTATATCCTTTACATACTGCTCCATCGCTCTGGCCAGGCCATTTTGAGCAGATCGGATGTACGCGTCTCCTGAGTTGAAGGCATTGAACGCCTCCTGAGAGAAACAAGCGCCGCGGAGCATGGCCCGGCGACGCCTATGATTCATGGCACTCTCCACTTCGGAATTCGTAGCGGACAGCCTATCCGCATCCTCTGTAGGAGGAACGTCCAGTGTTGGCCCCACGTTAGCTTCTGCCTCTAAGTCCGGCTCTGTAGCTCGGCTGGTGGAGGCGTGGCCGGCAGGCTCTCCGGATATAGTCCGACGAGTGTTTTTTCTGCTAGGAAACATGGACGTTGTTACATTTTAAAAGACGACAACCACAGAGCGGGGTTCTTTTTCGTACCTCTGCGACGGCATCTCAGTCCTGACCGCCTTCCTTTTAAGCCTACCTGGTTTCGGTGCCCCTTGTTGGTGAGTCACTGCGGGTTCAGCAAGGCGCCCCGAAGACCTTCCCTGTAAGACACCATATGTGTGCGGTGGGTGAAGTGTGAAAAAAGGGATACTTCTCGGAAGTTGGGACTCCGGTTTTACTTACATGCGACGCAGGGAGTAGTCCAGGATAATCAGCTATGATGGCCACCAAGGCGCCGCCACAGCTTAATTGATAGAACGTCTTGTCGATGAGCTCCACAAATGTGTCCAGATCTTCTTCGAGTCTAAGGTCGAGGGCCCGGTCAGGATCCTCTGGTTGTGGAGGCGGGCTGTGGACCTCCCTCACAGCTTTTCGCAGTTCCTACTATGAAATAGGAAGGTAAATACCTATGACGAAAGGTGCGGGAAGGTTAGGAGTAAAAGGTAGCAGCTCACCCAGCTTGGGGGGTTGTACATGGAGAATCCATCCCGTAGCTTAATGCGGATGAACTCCTCTTCCTCTCCTTTATATAAACTGGACAGTATTTTCGCTAAAGCAGCGACGGAGTCCGGTCCCTTACGACCGCAGCGGGTGGCATCGTCTTCTCCATTGAAGTGCCACATAGGGTGTCCCCGATACTGAAGTGGCTACACCCCTCGCATTATACATATTGACATAACCTCGATCATTGTCAATCCTGATTTGGCCAGCGTCTTTATCCGGTCCATCAGGTAAAGGACTTCTCCGTTATCTTCCTCCTGGGGGCTCCGAGGGCTCCAACTGCGGCATTTCTTCAAAGGGGCGTTACTAAACTCAGGAAGGCCCATCCGAATAGGGTCCGGAAGGGGGACGTCCTCAATATAAAACCACTCTGAAGGCTAGTCTTCGGACGTCTTCTTCGGAGTACCGGACAGGTATCCAGTCCCGGGAATGCGCCATATCTCGGCTCCGCCCACTTGATATATTGACCCCTCCTGTGTACGGGGTACGAGGCAGAATAGCCTCTTCCATAGCTCGAAATGAGCTTTGCAGCCCAAAAATAGCTCGCAAAGGGCGATGTAGCCAGCGATGTGTAATATGGAGGCGGGAGTAAAATTATGCAGCTGGAGGCCGTAGAACTCCAGGAGCCCACAGAGGAACGAATGGATTGGAAATCCGAGTCCCCTCAATAAGTAAGGGACAAGGCATACCCGCTCCCCCATGGATGGGTTGGGAAAGCTCTCTGCTTGCTCCCCGCCATTATAAGTGGCTAATCCGGCTTGGACGGGGACCATATACGCAGGAGGGAGAAACCCCTGGGTCTGTAACTCTACTAATTGGCTGTGGGGAATAGAACACTTCTTCCAATTGCTCGGCTTAGGGCTACGGGAGCGAGAGGAGGAGCTGCGATGGCCGGCCATGATGGGATGGATTTTTCCGGGCGCTCTCCGATGGATGCTCGCTTTGGGAGAATGGTGTGATCTGGATATGAGGATCCCTGTCTCTTTAAATATATGGTTTACTTACATGATTAGGGTGGCAAGTGTAAAAATGCCCCGACTTCTTGCATTCGATCGACACGTGGAGGATAGCCATTATTAGGCGCAGGAGCCGAGGAGTGCAACATTCATGGGAAGCCGGACACTACTCTACAGGTATTCAGAATTTGGAGAAGAACCCGCCTTGCAATGCCGAAGACAATCTGCGCGCCGGACTCATCATCATTGAAGCCTGGTTCGGGGGCTACTGAGGGAGTCCTGGATTAGGGGGTCCTCGGACAGCCGGACTATATCCTTTAGCCGGACTGTTGGACTATGAAGATACAAGATTGAAGACTTCGTCCCGTGTCCGGGTGGGACTCTCCTTTGGGTGGAAGGCAAGCTTGGCAGTTCGGATATGTAGATCTCCTCCCTTGTAACTGACTCTGTGTAACCCTAGCCCCCTCCGGTGTCTATATAAACCGGAGGGTTTAGTCCGTAGGATGACAACAATCATAATCATAGGCTAGCTTCTAGGGTTTAGCCTCTACGATCTCGTGGTAGATCAACTCTTGTAATACTTATATCATCAAGATCAATCAAGCAGGAAGTAGGGCATTACCTCCATCGAGAGGGCCCGAACCTGGGTAAACATTGTGTCCCCGCCTCCTGTTACCATCCGCCTTAGACGCACAGTTCGGGACCCCCTACCCGAGATCCGCCGGTTTTGACACCGACACCCCCACCCCCTGAAAATCGACCGACCCAAAAGTCGATTCAGTCAACTGAAGTGTAGCTAAATCAGAGCAGCATCGCAAGCAAGAGCAAGAGCGAGAGCAGCAGCGATAGCAAGAGCATGAGCAGACCAGGCAGGGGACCGAGAGCAAGAGCAGAGCAGTAGCGCGAGCGAGAGCTAAAGCAGCAGCAGCTCCTACTGACGTGGACGTCGTCGCCGAGGGAGCGACGCCGTGGAGGAAGTGGCTGGTGACGCCGCCATGGATGGAGCCGCGCCGTGTCGGCTCGGGACCGAGCGCCGGCAGCACCGTGAGATTGAA